>NC_056733.1:1040999291-1041024291 GCF_019279795.1 Protopterus annectens
TACTCAATTATAGGCCTGATGAGGGATGAGTAAAGAGGCACGATGACCTCCCCTGATCTAGATGTGAATCCCTTCATGATTAGGTGGGCTATATTAAATGTTTTTCTAACCACTTTGACCACATGGTTGTCAAATGAGAGAGTGCTATCAACTTGGGTCCCCAGGTCCCTAATTACTTCTGTACTTAATGGATTACCACCTATGTGGTAATTTGTGGGCACTTTGTTTTTGCCAAAGGGGATGACTATACACTTTTTTTGGCATTCAGCTTGAGGCTATGGCTCTGGCACCAGATGTCTGTTTCTATGAGGCCCTTTTGCAGGATGCTTGTGTCAGCTGGAGAGTCGATTATGGCACCCAGTTTGCAGTCATCTGCGAACTTGGTCAGCCACAGTTCTTCCATGTTGGCCTGTACCTCTGAGACATATATACCGAACAAGAGAGGTCCCAGGACTGAGCCTTGTGGGACACCACTTGTAACTGGTTTGGAGTCTGACATGGGTCCAGCAATTCTAACCATGTGGGTTCTGTCCTTGAGTCAGTTTGCAATCCATCTAGTGACATAGGGGTTTATTTAAGCTGCCTCTTCTCATGGCGTCTTCAGACCTCCCTCTACCTTCTCTATAAAGGCCTTTACCAAGGCCAAGGCTTCCAAACACCCCAGGAAACCGTTTGGTAAGGGCCCCTCACCTGGAACCACAACGAAGAAGCAGATGCTTAAAATGGCTGAGGACTTGATTACTCTTATCAGGGGTACTCACCCTCCCCCACAGATAAAAGGCCTAGAGTGGAGGAATAATCACTGTCCTCAGAACAGGCTTCCATCATTTGAGCTTACAACATAGGCCTCTGGCTATACCCCCTGTTTTGGATATAGTCGATGGTCTATTCAGAGTCTTGTCTCTCACTCCGGATTTGTTGCCATGACATTTCATGGGCACTAACCTGGGACTGTAGGGTCTCCCATCTAGTCGATATGTTTTTGCTCAAGACAAAACCGTCCATGGCAATGGTGAAAGACCTATTCAGTAACCTCTGTTATCCATATTGTGGATGTTCACAGACCAATTGTGTTATGCACATACCAGAGTGTAAAGAGTTGAGGATTTTGTATTTGCACCCCCTGGCTGTGTGGAAAAGTAGTGGTCATACTCCACATTTCAGCCTCTTTTCTGCAAGGTAATTACATTTGGCTACCTGTACCATGGAAACACATTGCATGGAAGTAGTACAGCTCACTACAGAAGACCATCGTGTTGAATGCATGGAAGTAGTACAGCTCACTACAGAAGACCATCGTGTTGAATGCATGGAAGTAGTACAGCTCACTACAGAAGACCATCGTGTTGAATGCATGGAAGTAGTACAGCTCACTACAGAAGACCATCGTGTTGAATGCATGGAAGTAGTACAGCTCACTACAGAAGACCATCGTGTTGAATGCATGGAAGTAGTACAGCTCACTACAGAAGACCATCGTGTTGAATGCATGGAAGTAGTACAGCTCACTACAGAAGACCATCGTGTTGAATGCATGGAAGTAGTACAGCTCACTACAGAAGACCATCGTGTTGAATGCATGGAAGTAGTACAGCTCACTACAGAAGACCATCGTGTTGAATGCATGGAAGTAGTACAGCTCACTACAGAAGACCATCGTGTTGAATGCATGGAAGTAGTACAGCTCACTACAGAAGACCATCGTGTTGAATGCATGGAAGTAGTACAGCTCACTACAGAAGACCATCGTGTTGAATGCATGGAAGTAGTACAGCTCACTACAGAAGACCATCGTGTTGAATGCATGGAAGTAGTACAGCTCACTACAGAAGACCATCGTGTTGAATGCATGGAAGTAGTACAGCTCACTACAGAAGACCATCGTGTTGAATGCATGGAAGTAGTACAGCTCACTACAGAAGACCATCGTGTTGAATGCATGGAAGTAGTACAGCTCACTACAGAAGACCATCGTGTTGAATGCATGGAAGTAGTACAGCTCACTACAGAAGACCATCGTGTTGAATGCATGGAAGTAGTACAGCTCACTACAGAAGACCATCGTGTTGAATGCATGGAAGTAGTACAGCTCACTACAGAAGACCATCGTGTTGAATGCATGGAAGTAGTACAGCTCACTACAGAAGACCATCGTGTTGAATGCATGGAAGTAGTACAGCTCACTACAGAAGACCATCGTGTTGAATGCATGGAAGTAGTACAGCTCACTACAGAAGACCATCGTGTTGAATGCATGGAAGTAGTACAGCTCACTACAGAAGACCATCGTGTTGAATGCATGGAAGTAGTACAGCTCACTACAGAAGACCATCGTGTTGAATGCATGGAAGTAGTACAGCTCACTACAGAAGACCATCGTGTTGAATGCATGGAAGTAGTACAGCTCACTACAGAAGACCATCGTGTTGAATGCATGGAAGTAGTACAGCTCACTACAGAAGACCATCGTGTTGAATGCATGGAAGTAGTACAGCTCACTACAGAAGACCATCGTGTTGAATGCATGGAAGTAGTACAGCTCACTACAGAAGACCATCGTGTTGAATGCATGGAAGTAGTACAGCTCACTACAGAAGACCATCGTGTTGAATGCATGGAAGTAGTACAGCTCACTACAGAAGACCATCGTGTTGAATGCATGGAAGTAGTACAGCTCACTACAGAAGACCATCGTGTTGAATGCATGGAAGTAGTACAGCTCACTACAGAAGACCATCGTGTTGAATGCATGGAAGTAGTACAGCTCACTACAGAAGACCATCGTGTTGAATGCATGGAAGTAGTACAGCTCACTACAGAAGACCATCGTGTTGAATGCATGGAAGTAGTACAGCTCACTACAGAAGACCATCGTGTTGAATGCATGGAAGTAGTACAGCTCACTACAGAAGACCATCGTGTTGAATGCATGGAAGTAGTACAGCTCACTACAGAAGACCATCGTGTTGAATGCATGGAAGTAGTACAGCTCACTACAGAAGACCATCGTGTTGAATGCATGGAAGTAGTACAGCTCACTACAGAAGACCATCGTGTTGAATGCATGGAAGTAGTACAGCTCACTACAGAAGACCATCGTGTTGAATGCATGGAAGTAGTACAGCTCACTACAGAAGACCATCGTGTTGAATGCATGGAAGTAGTACAGCTCACTACAGAAGACCATCGTGTTGAATGCATGGAAGTAGTACAGCTCACTACAGAAGACCATCGTGTTGAATGCATGGAAGTAGTACAGCTCACTACAGAAGACCATCGTGTTGAATGCATGGAAGTAGTACAGCTCACTACAGAAGACCATCGTGTTGAATGCATGGAAGTAGTACAGCTCACTACAGAAGACCATCGTGTTGAATGCATGGAAGTAGTACAGCTCACTACAGAAGACCATCGTGTTGAATGCATGGAAGTAGTACAGCTCACTACAGAAGACCATCGTGTTGAATGCATGGAAGTAGTACAGCTCACTACAGAAGACCATCGTGTTGAATGCATGGAAGTAGTACAGCTCACTACAGAAGACCATCGTGTTGAATGCATGGAAGTAGTACAGCTCACTACAGAAGACCATCGTGTTGAATGCATGGAAGTAGTACAGCTCACTACAGAAGACCATCGTGTTGAATGCATGGAAGTAGTACAGCTCACTACAGAAGACCATCGTGTTGAATGCATGGAAGTAGTACAGCTCACTACAGAAGACCATCGTGTTGAATGCATGGAAGTAGTACAGCTCACTACAGAAGACCATCGTGTTGAATGCATGGAAGTAGTACAGCTCACTACAGAAGACCATCGTGTTGAATGCATGGAAGTAGTACAGCTCACTACAGAAGACCATCGTGTTGAATGCATGGAAGTAGTACAGCTCACTACAGAAGACCATCGTGGTTGAATGCATGGAAGTAGTACAGCTCACTACAGAAGACCATCGTGTTGAATGCATGGAAGTAGTACAGCTCACTACAGAAGACCATCGTGTTGAATGCATGGAAGTAGTACAGCTCACTACAGAAGACCATCGTGTTGAATGCATGGAAGTAGTACAGCTCACTACAGAAGACCATCGTGTTGAATGCATGGAAGTAGTACAGCTCACTACAGAAGACCATCGTGTTGAATGCATGGAAGTAGTACAGCTCACTACAGAAGACCATCGTGTTGAATGCATGGAAGTAGTACAGCTCACTACAGAAGACCATCGTGTTGAATGCATGGAAGTAGTACAGCTCACTACAGAAGACCATCGTGTTGAATGCATGGAAGTAGTACAGCTCACTACAGAAGACCATCGTGTTGAATGCATGGAAGTAGTACAGCTCACTACAGAAGACCATCGCGTTGAATGCATGGAAGTAGTACAGCTCACTACAGAAGACCATCGTGTTGAATGCATGGAAGTAGTACAGCTCACTACAGAAGACCATCGTGTTGAATGCATGGAAGTAGTACAGCTCACTACAGAAGACCATCGTGTTGAATGCATGGAAGTAGTACAGCTCACTACAGAAGACCATCGTGTTGAATGCATGGAAGTAGTACAGCTCACTACAGAAGACCATCGTGTTGAATGCATGGAAGTAGTACAGCTCACTACAGAAGACCATCGTGTTGAATGCATGGAAGTAGTACAGCTCACTACAGAAGACCATCGTGTTGAATGCATGGAAGTAGTACAGCTCACTACAGAAGACCATCGTGTTGAATGCATGGAAGTAGTACAGCTCACTACAGAAGACCATCGTGTTGAATGCATGGAAGTAGTACAGCTCACTACAGAAGACCATCGTGTTGAATGCATGGAAGTAGTACAGCTCACTACAGAAGACCATCGTGTTGAATGCATGGAAGTAGTACAGCTCACTACAGAAGACCATCGCGTTGAATGCATGGAAGTAGTACAGCTCACTACAGAAGACCATCGCGTTGAATGCATGGAAGTAGTACAGCTCACTACAGAAGACCATCGCGTTGAATGCATGGAAGTAGTACAGCTCACTACAGAAGACCATCGCGTTGAATGCATGGAAGTAGTACAGCTCACTACAGAAGACCATCGTGTTGAATGCATGGAAGTAGTACAGCTCACTACAGAAGACCATCGTGTTGAATGCATGGAAGTAGTACAGCTCACTACAGAAGACCATCGTGTTGAATGCATGGAAGTAGTACAGCTCACTACAGAAGACCATCGTGTTGAATGCATGGAAGTAGTACAGCTCACTACAGAAGACCATCGTGTTGAATGCATGGAAGTAGTACAGCTCACTACAGAAGACCATCGTGTTGAATGCATGGAAGTAGTACAGCTCACTACAGAAGACCATCCATGGAAGTAGTACAGCTCACTACAGAAGACCATCGTGTTGAATGCATGGAAGTAGTACAGCTCACTACAGAAGACCATCGTGTTGAATGCATGGAAGTAGTACAGCTCACTACAGAAGACCATCGTGTTGAATGCATGGAAGTAGTACAGCTCACTACAGAAGACCATCGTGTTGAATGCATGGAAGTAGTACAGCTCACTACAGAAGACCATCGTTGAATGCATGGAAGTAGTACAGCTCACTACAGAAGACCATCGTGTTGAATGCATGGAAGTAGTACAGCTCACTACAGAAGACCATCGTGTTGAATGCATGGAAGTAGTACAGCTCACTACAGAAGACCATCGTGTTGAATGCATGGAAGTAGTACAGCTCACTACAGAAGACCATCGTGTTGAATGCATGGAAGTAGTACAGCTCACTACAGAAGACCATCGTGTTGAATGCATGGAAGTAGTACAGCTCACTACAGAAGACCATCGTGTTGAATGCATGGAAGTAGTACAGCTCACTACAGAAGACCATCGTGTTGAATGCATGGAAGTAGTACAGCTCACTACAGAAGACCATCGTGTTGAATGCATGGAAGTAGTACAGCTCACTACAGAAGACCATCGTGTTGAATGCATGGAAGTAGTACAGCTCACTACAGAAGACCATCGTGTTGAATGCATGGAAGTAGTACAGCTCACTACAGAAGACCATCGTGTTGAATGCATGGAAGTAGTACAGCTCACTACAGAAGACCATCGTGTTGAATGCATGGAAGTAGTACAGCTCACTACAGAAGACCATCGTGTTGAATGCATGGAAGTAGTACAGCTCACTACAGAAGACCATCGTGGTTGAATGCATGGAAGTAGTACAGCTCACTACAGAAGACCATCGTGTTGAATGCATGGAAGTAGTACAGCTCACTACAGAAGACCATCGTGTTGAATGCATGGAAGTAGTACAGCTCACTACAGAAGACCATCGTGTTGAATGCATGGAAGTAGTACAGCTCACTACAGAAGACCATCGTGTTGAATGCATGGAAGTAGTACAGCTCACTACAGAAGACCATCGTGTTGAATGCATGGAAGTAGTACAGCTCACTACAGAAGACCATCGTGTTGAATGCATGGAAGTAGTACAGCTCACTACAGAAGACCATCGTGTTGAATGCATGGAAGTAGTACAGCTCACTACAGAAGACCATCGTGTTGAATGCATGGAAGTAGTACAGCTCACTACAGAAGACCATCGTGTTGAATGCATGGAAGTAGTACAGCTCACTACAGAAGACCATCGTGTTGAATGCATGGAAGTAGTACAGCTCACTACAGAAGACCATCGTGTTGAATGCATGGAAGTAGTACAGCTCACTACAGAAGACCATCGTGTTGAATGCATGGAAGTAGTACAGCTCACTACAGAAGACCATCGTGTTGAATGCATGGAAGTAGTACAGCTCACTACAGAAGACCATCGTGTTGAATGCATGGAAGTAGTACAGCTCACTACAGAAGACCATCGTGTTGAATGCATGGAAGTAGTACAGCTCACTACAGAAGACCATCGTGTTGAATGCATGGAAGTAGTACAGCTCACTACAGAAGACCATCATTGAATGCATGGAAGTAGTACAGCTCACTACAGAAGACCATCGCGTTGAATGCATGGAAGTAGTACAGCTCACTACAGAAGACCATCGTGTTGAATGCATGGAAGTAGTACAGCTCACTACAGAAGACCATCGTGTTGAATGCATGGAAGTAGTACAGCTCACTACAGAAGACCATCGCGTTGAATGCATGGAAGTAGTACAGCTCACTACAGAAGACCATCGCGTTGAATGCATGGAAGTAGTACAGCTCACTACAGAAGACCATCGCGTTGAATGCATGGAAGTAGTACAGCTCACTACAGAAGACCATCGCGTTGAATGCATGGAAGTAGTACAGCTCACTACAGAAGACCATCGCGTTGAATGCATGGAAGTAGTACAGCTCACTACAGAAGACCATCGCGTTGAATGCATGGAAGTAGTACAGCTCACTACAGAAGACCATCGCGTTGAATGCATGGAAGTAGTACAGCTCACTACAGAAGACCATCGTGTTGAATGCATGGAAGTAGTACAGCTCACTACAGAAGACCATCGTGTTGAATGCATGGAAGTAGTACAGCTCACTACAGAAGACCATCGCGTTGAATGCATGGAAGTAGTACAGCTCACTACAGAAGACCATCGCGTTGAATGCATGGAAGTAGTACAGCTCACTACAGAAGACCATCGTGTTGAATGCATGGAAGTAGTACAGCTCACTACAGAAGACCATCGTGTTGAATGCATGGAAGTAGTACAGCTCACTACAGAAGACCATCGTGTTGAATGCATGGAAGTAGTACAGCTCACTACAGAAGACCATCGTGTTGAATGCATGGAAGTAGTACAGCTCACTACAGAAGACCATCGTGTTGAATGCATGGAAGTAGTACAGCTCACTACAGAAGACCATCGTGTTGAATGCATGGAAGTAGTACAGCTCACTACAGAAGACCATCGTGTTGAATGCATGGAAGTAGTACAGCTCACTACAGAAGACCATCGTGTTGAATGCATGGAAGTAGTACAGCTCACTACAGAAGACCATCGTGTTGAATGCATGGAAGTAGTACAGCTCACTACAGAAGACCATCGTGTTGAATGCATGGAAGTAGTACAGCTCACTACAGAAGACCATCGTGTTGAATGCATGGAAGTAGTACAGCTCACTACAGAAGACCATCGTGTTGAATGCATGGAAGTAGTACAGCTCACTACAGAAGACCATCGTGTTGAATGCATGGAAGTAGTACAGCTCACTACAGAAGACCATCGTGTTGAATGCATGGAAGTAGTACAGCTCACTACAGAAGACCATCGTGTTGAATGCATGGAAGTAGTACAGCTCACTACAGAAGACCATCGTGTTGAATGCATGGAAGTAGTACAGCTCACTACAGAAGACCATCGTGTTGAATGCATGGAAGTAGTACAGCTCACTACAGAAGACCATCGTGTTGAATGCATGGAAGTAGTACAGCTCACTACAGAAGACCATCGTGTTGAATGCATGGAAGTAGTACAGCTCACTACAGAAGACCATCGTGTTGAATGCATGGAAGTAGTACAGCTCACTACAGAAGACCATCGTGTTGAATGCATGGAAGTAGTACAGCTCACTACAGAAGACCATCGTGTTGAATGCATGGAAGTAGTACAGCTCACTACAGAAGACCATCGTGTTGAATGCATGGAAGTAGTACAGCTCACTACAGAAGACCATCGTGTTGAATGCATGGAAGTAGTACAGCTCACTACAGAAGACCATCGTGTTGAATGCATGGAAGTAGTACAGCTCACTACAGAAGACCATCGTGTTGAATGCATGGAAGTAGTACAGCTCACTACAGAAGACCATCGTGTTGAATGCATGGAAGTAGTACAGCTCACTACAGAAGACCATCGTGTTGAATGCATGGAAGTAGTACAGCTCACTACAGAAGACCATCGTGTTGAATGCATGGAAGTAGTACAGCTCACTACAGAAGACCATCGTGTTGAATGCATGGAAGTAGTACAGCTCACTACAGAAGACCATTGTGTTGAATGCAATGTCTAACATGGTGCTACAATGAATTCATGTGATGTGAAATGGAGTCTACAAATGGGTTATGGATGGTTTGTGATGTGTAATGTTATGGTTTCCTGACTTGATGAATATAGCTAACTGGATTGGTTCTTAAGTTGTTAATGGATGGTAAATTAAATGGTGTGTGTCTGATGGTTAAATGGATGGAATTGATAAGCTATGTAAGGTAGAATTGTATTACTGATGGTGTATGGACTGGTTATTACATGCAGTCACTACATGTATCTTTTTGGCTTCATCTGTGAATGGTATGATTAGAGTCCTGCACATTACACACTTGGAAAGTGCCATTTTCAATGGAGTATCAATCCAAGCATGAAATAGTGAAGCATTCATAGCATTGAGGGCGCAGGTTGTAAAGTAGGCATAGTAGTTTGTAACAAGTTGGTCTGGGTGAAACTCTTGTTTGCTTGTGGTCATTTGGGAACAAGTAGCTGAGCATGCAATTTGAGCTACATGGTGTTCCTGCTGTTGAGCAGTTGAGGCTCTGGACAAATGATAATATTTTATGGAATGCGTACTGGTATTGTGAAGTGATAAAGTTTTCAGAAATAGTGAAGTGATAATAAAGTTTTCAGAAATAGTGATGTGTATGTGTGCTGCTAGAATTAAATAAAATAACAAAGGTCAATCGATTGGCATAACTTGTGTAAGATCTGTCATGTTGTGCAGATGTAGACCAAGAGACCGCTATTGTGGAATGTCTTGTCTTAGCCTTGATTTGCAGTACTATTGTGTGAATGATGGAGCGGTATGAAGTTGTGTATGATTCCTTTTTATTTGTCGGCAGCTGGAGCTTGTACAGTGTCTTAAGGACTGGTCCTTGGTGAATAAATGTAGGCATGTAGATTTTTTTGGCTGGGCAAGCGTCGCATGCATCTGGAAGACTGTTGGATGCAACTGGTGATGTGAGTGGATCAGGCTGTAGATGGAAGGATTGTGGTGTGAGTGGACCTCTGTGATGCTGGCTACCTTGACGAGGTACAGAGGCTTTTCACAATAGTGCTGTGGGAATTGTCACTTTTGCACATTGTAAACCAAAAGCCAGCTAATCTTGTATGTCTGAGGGATCAGTTGACTTCTGGTACATTTTTAAAAATTAAATGGTATATGATTGCTATAGATTTGTAAGGTCTATTAAAAAACTGTTTCATAGGTGATGGATCTTCATTACGCTGCAGTCTTAATGTATACAGGGGTTATATTTATAGAGATAAATGGGTATAGCGCAGACTTTGTAAATGGAGATACTGTAAAGCTAAAAATGTAGTAAGACCATGCATACTAAGCGGTGAAATTCTGAGTAAACCAATATATGGTGCAGTATATGTAGTTGACCATTGCTGGAACTGTGAAGTCCAGCCAAATAAGTTTACTAATAGTAACGGCTACAAAAAGAGGATAATTTTGCAGTGAACATGCGTAGACAGTAACAGGATGTTATTGCATAAGATAATGTCTGGCACAATTAAAGTGCAACAAATTACAACTGGTATGCATTACCATAAGTTTTTTGTTTAATATTGACTCAAAAGCATGTGGGTGCTGTCATGCAGGTCTGAAATTTGTTTATAGTGTATCATCTGTTAGCTATTTAAACAGGAAGGGAAAATAAGTGGCAGACTGATGCTTTGCAAAGCAGGGAACTATTGCCAGTGCTATGTTGCTTGGTTTTAAATTTGACAGGAGTAGTGCAACAAAAAAAGTCTCCCACTGTAAGGAGGAAAAGGCTGACAAGCAAACGGTACATTACTCTGGTCACCTGCTGTGACGAGCTGTCAATCACATGCAGATAATGGCTCAAATTACCCTTGGCTCTTTGACAGCTAGGGAAGGTAGGTGTGAAGTGGGAGGGGAGATTCCTTGAAGAGCTAGATTCCAGCCTTCACAAAAGAAAGCAATTTAGCATTTGAAAGGAGAAAAAGCTAGAAAATGCACTTTTGTGTTCTGTTCTGTAGCATTTGCACTGCTTGTGTTTCAAGTGGTCATTTAAAAAGGATAACAATTTAACCAAAAGTAGTGGATTTGAAGACTGCAGTGAATGCCTCTTAAGTCAATGAAGTCACGGCAACTTAAGGGAAAAAGTGGCAGATCTGATGCAATTTTTGTTCATAGGTTCATAGGTTCATAGGTTCATACTAGGCTATCTGCCCTAGGGCATTTATAAGCCTAGCCAGAGTGTGTGTGGCTTTCACCACCCCTTAGGATGAGAATACTATACCCATTAGTTTGCTGTGCCTCTGTCCAGCAGTGATACAGAGATGATTCCCGGGGTAAACCTATGATCTCCCATCCACTCATCAAGATTTCTCTTGAACAGAGTCAGTGAGGGGTTCTGCCTCACATGGACTGGGATTCTGTTCCATAGTGTAGGGAGTCTCTGGGTGATGAATCTGTCCCTCCAGCACATCCTATTTATATCTGTGTTGAGGTTTAAGTCTCTTGCTCTCGTGGCTCTGGTGGATTTGGATTTTTTGAGGTGGAGCATGTCCATTAATTCCGGGTTGGACATGGCTTTGTATGTCAGGCACAGGTCACCTCTGAGCAGACGGTATGCGACTGAATAGAGCTGGAGTTTCTTCAGTCAGGCATCGTATGACATATGTTTGAGCCTTTATCCTTTTGGTGAGGAACTTTTGGGGTCTTTCCAACTGCTGCAGGTGTCGGGTAAGGTACATTCCGAATGGGGCATTGTACTCAATCATTGGTCTGATAAGTGAAGAGTACAGGGGTACAATGACCTCTCCTGATCTGGATGTGAATCCCTTCATGATCAGGTGGGCAATGTAGAAGGTCTTCCTAACCACTTCGCAATGTGAGTGTCAAAAGAGAGGTTACTGTCAACTTGGGTCCCCAGGTCCCTGATAACTTCTTCCAGTGTTTAATGGATTACCACCTATGTGGTAATTAGGGGTTACCTTGTTTTTCCCAAAGGGTATGACTATACATTTTTGGCATTTAGCTTAAGGCCATGGCTCTGGCACCAGTTATCCATTTCTATGAGACCTCTCTGGAGGATGTCTGTGTCTGATGGAGTGTCAATTATGGTGCCCAGTTTGCAGTCATCTGCAAATTTTGTCAGCCACAATCCCCTATGTTTGCCTGCACTTCAGAAAAATAAATGCCGAACAAGAGGGGCCCAGGACTGAGCCCTGTGGGACACCGCTCGTGACCGGCTTAGAGTCTGACATGGCACCAGCAACTCTAACCCTGTGTGTTCTGTCCTTGAGCCAGTTTGCAACCCATCTTGTGACATATGGGTTTACATCTAAGCTGGTGAGCTTTTCTATGATGCCCGAGTGGGGTATTGTGTCGAACGCTTTTGCTAGATCAAAGTAGGCTGTGTGAACTGCCTTACCCTCATCAATGGCCTTAGTGACTGTTTCAAAAAAGTCGACCAAGTTCAAGAGGCAGGATCTGCCCTTGACAAAGCCAAATTGGGTAGGATCCAGTGTCTGTAGGTCCCCAATGTCTTTATTTATGAGTTCCATTATGATCCTCTCCATAGCTTTGCAGACAAGGCTCGTCAAGCTTATGGGGCAGTAATTTCCAGGGTCCGTAGAAGCACCGCCTTTGTGGAGTGGGACCACAGTTGCCATACGCCATTCTTTGGGTACGTATCCTGTAGTAAGGCTAAGATTAAACAGCAGTCTTATGTGTGGGTTTAGTTCCTCATTGAGTTTGTGTAGCACACAGCCGGGGACACCGTCCGCTCCCATTGATGCTGTGTTTTTTGCTTTAGAAAGAGCAGCTCTCACCTGGGCATCTGAGATGTTTGGGAGGCTAGACTCTGGTGGGATAGATATTTCTCCTTTTGGGGGGGAGGGAGGGGAGAAATTTGCACTGAACCTGTCTGCCAGTATGTTGGCAATGTCTGTGGGTTCAGTGATTTTTTTATCATTTTGGACTAATTCTGAGCATATCTGGGAGTTTCCATCCAGGTTTCTAACATAGCTAAAGAAGGCTTTATGATTGTCTTTTGTGTCATTAGCAATTTTTCTCTCAAAGTTGGCCTTGGATGATTTTATGAGTGATCGTAGTTTTTTGCTAGTATTGATCAGAGATGCCTTCCCTTTTAGGGATTTTGCTCTGTCATGTAGTAGCTTTCTCCTCTTGTTGTAGAGTTTGTTTATGGCTGGGGCCCACCAGACCGGGCGCCTGCCTTTGGTTGAAAGGGTCTTGATTTTATAAGGGATTGCTTGATCCATACATTCCTGGAGGTGCTCGTAGAAGGCATTTGTAAGGGTTTCAGCAGCGTGGGTTGTGGTTTCCACTGGCTCGGGGGCCTTGAAGGATACCACTCCAGTCTTAAGAAGTGTGAAGTTTGCTATTATGGGATAGTTGAGGCAGAGTAAGCAGTCTGAATTTTTTCAATATGCCAGACCCCATGTGGTCAGAGTCAGAAATTGCATCTAAAAATATCTAAAAAGCTCAAAATAGTCTCAGAGTGCTGTTAAAATGTAGGAAACATCAAACCATGATGAAATTAATATGTTTTTTGAGTCTGAGGGTGCGGTTGTCCTTTAATCATGTACATAAATTGCAACTTGTAAACCTAGTTTAAAATTCATTTCTTAAGAACAGCTAGCACATTACTGATGCTCAACTCCTGAGATACTTGCTTGGCTGCAAACATTTGCATTACAAGCTGAATATAAGTGAAACTTGCAGTAGTTAATTTTAATCTTTTGTTAAGTACAAACTTGCAGTTTTAAAAGTATTGTATTTTCATCTTTTTGTGTTTCCTAATTGTGTGTTTCTGAACAGTGTGCTGTGTGTCTTTCTCTCTCTGCAGATATTTTGCTATAAGAGGGTGTTGGTATAATTTCTTTGTTATCTGATATTTAATAGCCTAGAGGGATTCCTCTGTACTTTAAGTGCTAGCCACATAGTTTGAGAAATCATTTTATGCTCAACTCCTGAGACTTGCTTGGCTACAAACATCTGCATTATAAGCTGAAGCTAAGTGAAACTTGTAGTAATGAATTTTAGTCTTTTGTTAAGTACAAACTTGCAGTTTTAAAAGTACTGTATTTTCATCTTTTTCTGTTTCCTAATTGTGTGTTTCTGAACAGTGTGCTGTGTGTGTCTCTCTGCAGTTTGTTCCCCACTCTCCCTCCCTGTTCCTGTGTTGGTGGCTCTGGAATTGCCTGGCCCTCCTGTAAGTTTGTATTAGAACATTCCTCCTGGGTCTATTTCATTTGCTCACTTAACTGAGCACACTTAGATCATATTCTGAGTCCAGTGCTCACTCTACTTAATACAGAGAGAAGATTTGAGAAGGCCAGCCCACTTAGGTTCTTCCTTTCTCTCTTCTTGCACTTAAAAAAATGTTTTTGCACTTTATTCATTTGCTTTTACTGTATTTATGTTTCCTCCTACTTTATTTTGCTTTTCTTAAAAAGTACTCAATTTTATTTATTCTGCTGCATTTATTACTGCTTGGTCGTAGCCTGATTAAATTGTAACTGTTGTTCCAAGTCTTTTGGTTTAAGCACTTGGGCTTCATACAGGCTGTTTTACATTAAAAGGTTTGTGGTCTGCACTGTTGTGGCAGGACAGGTAGCTTACATCCTTCAAAGCTGGGAATTGCTGATTGAAGGCCCAGTGTCTTCTATTCTAAAAGTGTATTAGTTCTGGATTAAGCACTTGGGCTTCAGGCCAGTTATTCTACATTAGGAAGGTTTGTGGTCTACACTCTTGTGGGAGGAGAGGCTGGATTCTGCCCTTCTGAGCTGGGAATTTCTGGTCACAGGCTTATTGTGACTGTTATTTGAACTGTTTCTTTCTGAAATTGCTGTGCCTTGTTGCTGTAGCATAGACCAGATTCAGGCCTGCTTAATCTAGCTTTTGTTTGTATAACTTGAGCACTGATCCAGGCCATCTTTTTTTGGAGAAGGTTCTCCTGCACCCTAGTAAGCAGGGGTGTGCAGTTAGAACTTGTCTGATTAAAGACTGCTGGAACATGGTTAATTGAGTAACTTGTTTAAATCAGTTTGTTTGTTTTCTATTGTTTTTTATATATATATATGTATATATATATATATATATATATATATATATATATGTGTGTGTGTGTGTGTGTGTGTGTGTGTGTATATATATATATATATATATATATATATATATATATATATATATATATATATTTATATATATATATATATATATATATATATATATATATATATATATATATATATATATATATATATATATATAAGAAATTGCACTTTATTCATCTGCTTTTACTGTATTTGTATTTCTTCCTACTTTATTAGTAAGGGCATTGACTACAACTCTGATCTGCGATATATAACAATAAATATCCTTTTCTGTGCTTTTAAATATATATATATATATATATATATATATATATATATATATATATATATGTTTCCTACCTTTCTAAGCTAGTATAGTCCAGTTTTCAAGTTAGTGCTGAATTCAGGGCTGTGTTACAAATCTCTGTGTTTGCCCATACCTTACTTGGATAGAAGGAAGTTTCTCTGTTCACCTGTGAGAGAGGAGAGCTTTGAGCAGCCTATCTGTCCCTGGAGGAATGGTTTCAGCCCAGAAATTAGTAATTTATTGGCCATTTTGGGCTAATTTCTCTCTCTTTCATTTCTCTGCTATAAATACCATATTTGCTCGGTTTTGCGCACTGGGCAGCGCTCATTAGCTAGGGTAAAACTATTCCCGGCTCCACAAAGTCTCCTCTTCAATTTTTCCCTTGGAACTAGACAAACTTTCAACTTAAGCACTCAAGCCATTCATTTATCAGCCTGGCACTTGCTCAAAACTTATAGCAAGCACTTATAAATCCTAGCACTAGACCCTCCTGTACTGTACAGTAGGACAGGGCTCTCTATTCGACCTTACCAGCCATTCAGTAAAACAGTTCACTGTACCTATCCAGGCATGTCCAAAGGGCAGTTTCAGGTGTACTCTCCAGTCCAACTGGTGAATCTGGGCATTTTGAGGCAATGTTACAACTGCCTCATGTACACAGACAAACCCCTCCTCCTACCACCAAACACTAATACATGCGAGAGATGCAGTTATACAGCCAAACTAGACGCTAAGCTCTCTCAACCCAAGACTGGATTAGACAGTCCAGAGGAGAAGGGAAATACTTCCATCACACCACCAGTCTTACATAGACCCACTAAACCAGCACCGGCAAAAACACACATAAATACATGGAAACATACTCGGAGGCTCTAAATAAAAAACTGCAAAACCAACAGAGACCTCCAAAGCAAACATCCAAGCAACCTCCACCCCCAACACAAACCATAAAACACATACTTCACAAAACCAATGTGCCATGCAATCACAGCCCTTAAGGCAAAATAACATACCCAACATACTATAGTCAGGCACACTGACATCCCACTCACTAGGCTGAATAAGGAGAAGGTTACTGTTAGCTGCCTGTCAGGTGCCAGGATTTGCCACATAACACAAGCACTTAGGTCATTCCAGAACAACTACAAATATGACTCTGTCATTGTCCATGTTGGTGTTAATGACCTGAGCTGTACCTCCCTGGACTACATGAAAAGAGACATGGAAGAGCTCTCTGATCACATAGCCCAGGTCGGTATGACCCTGACCCTGAGTAGCATCCTGCCCTCACCAAGAATGATACCATGGTATAAAGAAAAAAATCTTGATTTCAACAATTGGCTAAGTTTCTGGTGTCATTCAAAGGGGATCCAGTGTCTGTCTGCCTGGGATGACATGCTCGACAAGCCACGCTGCTTCGCTAGAGATGGCTTGCACCTGTCACTCTTAGGCTTTCAAATACTTGCCAAGGCTCTTGCCACCCCCATAGTGCCTTTTTTAGGCAAGGCTCAAAAGACAAACCCACCACCGTAAATAGCACAAGTAACAAAAAACTGAGGGTAATGCTAATCAATGCCAGAAGTCTAAACCTCAAAATGCATGCACTTGAGGCACTCCTCAGTATGGAGAAAATCAATATATGTGCAGTAACAGAAACCTGGTTTAAGGCTCCAGAAAGCACCCCAGCACTACCAGGCTACAACTCATACCATGCATTTCGGCAACAGAACCCAAACTGAAATACAAAAGGCAGGGGCGTATACATATTCATCAAGGATACCCACACCTCCAGGTTAGTGGCAAAGCATGATGCTTCAGAGATCATCCACGTGCAACTAACAATGGTCAAAACTGCAATTCAAATTGTAGCTTGCTACAGATCACCCACCATGTCTCAGGACCCCCATTCCATGTTTCTGGAAACACTGGGAAACATAAAGGTCCTACGAAACACCCTAATATTGGGTGATTTCAATTACCCAAACATTAACTGGGAGAACTACTCAAGTACTAACTCCCTTGCTCAACTTTTCCTAGAATTTATAAACTCAAACACCCTGGTTTAACTGGTCAACACTCCCACCAGAGGTGACAACATATTGGACCTGATCATCACCAACATGGGCAACCGGTGTTCCATACCAGAGGTCAACCCCTCGCTGGTTAGATCTGACCATAAACAAATCACTTTGGTTATCCATATTCTGCCCCCACCCCTGGACAAGAAAGCCACCATGAAAAACTTTTCAAAAGTAAACTTCACTTAACTTAAGACCGAGGTGGAAAGTTTCAAAGCCCCCATGCTGAAGGATAACACTGTCCAAGCTGCAAAATCCTTTACTAATGCATTTTACGGGCAGCTATAAGAATTCATGGATTGTGCCATCCCAAGCAAAACCAAGACTCACTCCTCCAAGAAAAGGAAACCAGTCTGGTGGACTCCTGCCGTAAACAAGCTATACAATAGAAGGAGGAAACTAGTACAGAAAAGAGTAAAATCCCTGCTCAGAGGTAGTGCAGAATGGCGCAAAATACACTGAACCAACTGATATCACCAACATCCTGGCAGACAAGTTCAGCACAAACTTCTCCACCAAAGGGCCCATAACCATACCAGAAGAATGTAGAGTCCCTGAAATCACAGACACTCAGGTTAAAACAGCCCTCTCTAAAGCCAAAAACACAGCACCAGTGGAACTGGATGGTGTCCCAGGCTGCATCCTACACAAGCTCAAAGACAAACTAACTCCTCAACTAAACACACTGTTCAAACTCAGCCTCTCCACAGGCTACATACCCATAGAGTGGTGCACAGCAATGGTTATTCTGCTCCACAAAGGTGGAGCCACAACAGACCCTGGGAACTATCACCCTATATACCTGACTAGCTTGGTCTGCAAGGCTATGGAGCACATCATCATGGAACTCATTAACAGAGACATTGGGAACCTCCAAGCACAGGACCCTGCCCAGTTTGGCTTTGTTAAGGGCAGATCATGCCTCCTAAACCTGGTGGACTTCTTTGAGACAGTTACCAAGGCTATAGATGAGGGAAAGGTGGTACACACAGCCTACCTAGACCTTGCTAAGGCCTTCGGCACCATTCCCCATTCTGGTATTATAGACAAGCTCACCAGCCTGAACATAAACCCCTACGTCACAAGATGGGTTGCCAACTGGCTCATGGACAGAACCCACATGGTGAGAGTTGTGGGAGCTAGATCCGACTCTAAACCAGTTACAAGTGGCATTCCCCAGGGCTCAGTCCTAGGACCCCTCCTGTTAGGCATATACTTTTCAGAGGTACAGGCAAGCACAGGAGGACTATGGCTGACCAAGTTCACAGATGACTGCAAACTAGGGGCTATAATTGACTCTCCAGCTGACACAGGCATCCTCCAAAATGGTCTCACTGAGATGGATACCTGGTGTCAAAATCATGGCCTCAAGCTAAATGCCAAAAAGTGCATAGTCATCTCCTTTGGAAAAAACAAAGTACCCACAAACTACCACATAAGTGGTAGTCCCCTAAATATGGAAGACATAATAAGGGATCTGGGGACCCAAGTAGATAGTAATCGCACCTTTGATAATCACATTGCCAAAGTGGTTAGAAAACCCTTCTACGTGGCCCACCTAATCACAAAAGGGTTCACATCCAGTTCAAAAGAGGTCATTGTGCCCCTCTACTCATCCCTCATCAGACCCATCTTAGAGTACAACACTCCATTTGGTAAGTACCATGCAAGACACCTACATCAGCTGGAAAGACCACAGAAGTACCTCACCAAGAGGATCAATGGCCTCAAACAGATGCCCTATGCAGCTCGACCGAAGAAACTCCAGTTGTACTCGGTTGCATACCGCCTACTCAAAGGTGATCTCTGCCTGACATACAAGACCATGTCCAACCCAGAAGTGATGGACATGCTCCACCTAAAGAAAACCTTATCCCCTCATGCCACACACTCTAGGGATCTAAACCTCACCACAACAATAAATAGGACATGCTGGAGGGATAGATTCCTGTCCCAGAGACCTCCCATGCTTTGGAACAAGATCCCAATCTACATTAGGCAGAGCTCCTCGCTAACACTCTTCAAAAGAAACCTTGCCGAGTGGATGGGAAACAGAAAGTTTACCTTGGGGATCTCCTTAGTGGCTCTGCTGGACAGAGGCACAGGGAAGTAATCTAAGGGGGCGGCGAAAGCCAACACATTCTGGCTAGACTTATAAATGCCTTCAGGCAGATAGCCTAGTACCCACCTATGAACCTATAAAAACAACCACATCTGCTACCATGATATGGCAACTACGAATTTAAAATAAGAAAAGTAGAGCATCATACCTAACATGATGTATGCTTTAAAAACAGAAATCAAAAAATTCACTAACCTAAAATCTGTTTTTAAATACTTGGGATTCAAAACTCATACCATTCAACCACACAACTACTATAAGAGTTACCACCTTACATAAATTTGTGCAACTGTACATAATAGGTCAACCATAATTGTCAATCTGACATAAAATCTACAATTATAAAGTTGACAAAACCCATATACCACAACTCAGAATACATTATCCTGATGAAATAATCATGACAAGAATACTTGTAAAGATATATATTATCTATTTAGGCTTTTCAGTTTCAATAAGCATTGAATGGAGCACCCGTCATTAATACCAGGAAAATGGCAAGCATCTAGGCAGATCTGCCACATCAATTCTCTTTTATCTAATAATAAAGATCTCAGGCCTCCCCTTATATCTCCAGCTACATGGTCTATCACTCTGAAGTTAAAGTTATTGGAGGGTTTCATT
This sequence comes from Protopterus annectens, assembly GCF_019279795.1. NCBI lineage: Eukaryota > Metazoa > Chordata > Ceratodontiformes > Protopteridae > Protopterus > Protopterus annectens. The sequence continues at coordinate 1,041,019,498 of NC_056733.1, forward strand.
TTAATGTGGGCAGCTAATGCATTTTTCACCTTGCCTTTCCTGATGCAATAAAGGTGTTGATACACTTGCTCCTGCAGTCTATGATTCGTTCTTCCAACGTAAAATGCGGGGCATAGATTAGATTGGGCGAGGTATACTGTATAACTTGTGTTACAGTTGTACTTGTCTGACAAAGTCTTATAGTTGTTATCCCTAATGTTGAACGAATACCCTATATTCGTGTGCTTACAGAAGTTGCACAATTTACATATCCTCATCCCAGGATTCTTAATAGCCTTATGTTGTTTCATTTCTATAACGTTTTTCAAATTCATACCTCTCTTAAATGTAAAGGAGGGAAATGGACCTAACAAAGAGTGTACTTATAAGTTGTTACTAAAAAGGTTCCAGCTCTTCTTTAGAATTGAAATGATATGGCCACATTCGGGACTAAATGTTTAAATAAATGACACCGGTGACCTATTAACCTTTTGAGGGATGTTCATCCTGTTACATGGTGACAAGGAACCTTATAATAAAGGTGAATAGAATCCACTAGATCTTTTGTGCGACACTTCATTCATCATTTCTCTAATAAGCTCCCCTGGGTAACTTCGAGTAAGGAACATGTCAGCTATCTTGCTATATTCTGCTGTAAATTCACTATCAACGGTTACCATTCTCACCACTCGGACTAATTGTCCTTTTATTACAGATTTCTTCTGGTGGAAAGGGTGGGAACTGTTGAAGTGTAAATAAATGTTTGAGGAAGTGTCTTTCCTATGGATCCTGGCTGCTAACACCTTCTGAGAATGATCTTTAAACACTTCAATATCCAAGTAAGCTATGACTTCTGTATTGAATGTGAGTGTAAAACTTAAAAATGTGGTAGTTTGATTCAAGTATTCCACAAACCTTTCAGCTTCGACTCACTCCCCTTGTATAAGATAAGCATATCATTTAGGAACCGTGTATACAAGAAAAATTGATCTGTTAAATGGTTTTGTGAAAGAATATAATTTCTTTCCCAAAGGGCCATCACTGAATTTGCAAAACTGGCCCCATATGGGGACCCCATTGCCACCCCTATTTTTTGTAAATATAACTGGTCCTCAAACAATAAGTAATTGTTTATTAAAATGATGTCCAGTAGAATATTCACTAGCCTGATCTCTCTATCTGGGACATCTTTCAAGCTCAAGTAACAGAACGTAATCAATACCTTCTTCCTGGGGTATGGACGTATATAAATCCCCTGACGTCTATAGTTAAAAAAATTGTAAACACCCTCCAACACAAGTGAGTTTAGTTTACTTAAACAAGCCCATGAGTCTTTACAAATCTGTTCTTCATCTACTAAATATTTCTCCAAGATGTTATCTACTACTTTCGCTAAGGGATATGTAATACTGTAGCAAGCGATTTTAAATTAGGTTTACAAGTTGTAATTTATGTACATGATTAATTGTTTTTGTATTGGATAATTGATTAATTAGGGGGTGGAGGGAAGTGTGTTCCTGTGTATACATGTTAAATTGTTTCTGTGCCTGCTGCTATTTGTCTGAAGGTCTGGTCACTGCACCAGACGAAAAGCGCTTTGCTTTACCTTCCAGTGTGGCACTGTTTTGTTCCTATTCGTATTAAAGAGCTGAATAGCTGAAGATTCCTGGGTGTTTGAATTGCTTTTGTCCTGCATTTTTGTTTTTTTTAAATGTTCATCTTTCTAGAGACTTCAATTTTAAAAGACATCTTAAAGAACATTGTTCATTCAAACCAGTGAACATATAGGCATTTAAAAGCAATTACCATCTTAGTTCCCTTTCATCTAAAATTAAAGACCAAGGTCCCCCTCGAATATCTTTGAAAACTTTTTCTATAAGTATAAAAGAAAATGTGTGATCTGGATGACTTAAAACATGCCTAGCCAAGGCATTAGTTAAATTCTGTTTGCCTATATTATAAACATGTTCAGAAATTCTTTGTTTAAAAAGCCTCTCGGTTTTACCTATGTAAAAGGCATCACAGTGATCACACCTGGTCAGGTAAACAACTCCCCTTGTATCACAATTAAACCAACCTCTAATTGTGTATTTGACATTTGGAAGTCTATTTACTAAAATAAACAAAAGCGCTAACCACATTATTTCAAAGCCTTTCTGATTTGTTTGTTTCTTTTTACAGTATGGACTTGACAGCAACAATTATTGCTGTAAGAACCATGAGCTCAGACATAATGACAACAAATATTGCATAGTACCATTTGAATAACAAGATCTCTCCTGTACCTATCACATAAATGGGGGTCTATATCATAACCACAAAACCTCACATACGCGAATATGAAAACGTTGACACATATTGAGCCAACCGTGAAAACACCGAACGGCCTGAACCACGAAATTCAAAATGTCAAATCGGCATAGTTGGCCAGCCCCACCACCCGCTAAGTACTACCTACCCAAACAAAATAAAGAATCCACATACATACACTTAACAAAACCCTACTTCTAACCCTAAACTAAAGCTCACATATATTACTATGCATGCACTTACCTTAACCCGCACCCTAACCCTAAGGTCTGTAACTATTACACACTTACCTTAAGGAGCTATACAGGAGAAGGGCCAACTATGATTATTCGACATTTCGAATGTTGCCCTTCAGGATGTTCGGTGTTTTAGTGGTTTGCTCAATATGTGTTGACACTTCCGTATTCGCGCAATTGCGGTTTTGCAGTTGTAATAGGTAACCACATAAATGATACCCATATTAAAACAGACATGTTATTAGGGACTTGAATATATTCTTGGAAAATGAGCATTCTTTTAATCATCATGTATTAACTATAATTAAGAAATTGTTCTACCTTAAAAACTGATTACAAAAGAGATATCCTCTAGATTTAAAGAAGATATAACTCCTCTCAATTCATCCCTTATCAGATGTAAAACTGAATAAAATACCTTCTTTAGGCAAGCATCTCTACAAGCACCTTGTACAATTTTTGGTAGGAGGCTGGCTGATTGGCTGACACCTGTGTGGATCTCTCAAGAACTTCCACAAGATCCTTTGCTGGAACTGTTTCAAAACTTTCTTCTATTCATTATAAAGGGTGTCCTTATACAGACAGCCTAATTGCACTTTTATAAACTTAGAAAGGGGGAAGATAGATGGAAATAGGGGACAGAGAGAGAAGATAAGGGGAACACAGAAGGAACATATTAACAGAGTTCTGCTGGAGGAAGCAGGACAGAAGTGGTACTATGTTTTTGTGAGGATAGATCCTGCATATTCCAAATATTAAGAGGAAAGTCTGAAAGAAGTAAAGGTATAGGATGTATGAGACAGATTTTGGGAAATGTTAGGATGACAGAAGCATAAATGACAGAGATGACAGAGAGAAAAACTATCATGGGCTAGTGTGTGTGTGTATGTGTGTGTGTGTGTGTGTGTGTGTGTGTGTGTGTGTGTGTGTGTGTGTGTGTGTGTGTGTGTGTATGTCTGTGTGTGTGTGTGTGTGTGTGTGTGTGTGTGTGTGTGTGTGTGTGTGTGTGTGTGTGTGTGTGCGTGTATGTATGTGTAGGGGGGTGACAAGACATAAAGATAGAAGACAGACACAAAGAGAATATGAAGAGATGCATCATGTAGCCACTACACTGGCCTGAAGGACTTCAACTATCCCCCACCCTGATGGACGTTGAAGGGAGACTCAGATGGAATGACAGCACAGGCCTCTGGAGGCTTGATGGACAGAGCTGACAACATACTTCTCAACCTCTTAATGCAGGAAATCTGGACAAAGCCTGACAAAATCATTGAACAAAGGCCCAAGAATAGGGACATATTTTAAATACTGCTCTTATAAACTTAGAAAGTTGCTAGAGTAATAGGGTGTGTTTTAACAACATATTTTCTGAAAGATTTGAAGTCTGAAACTCAAATGTACATGATTATTTAGTGAATTCAGTCCTCAGATCGTCCCATTGGTTTCCCAGAAAGCCACAAATTTTATGAGGAGCAGACCAGAAATATAAACCAAAAATCTGGGCAGTCTGAGAAAATCTGCAGAGTTGAGAGGTATGGCTGTCCAGGTCTGGGAGTCTTGTACTCATTGTTGTAGAGATTAGAAAGATTGAAACCACCTGTCCACAGCCTTAACGAGGTCCTGAAACTCGCAGTGCTGGACTTTCAGACTGCCTTGTGCCAGGGAGTCCAAAGAGGAGGAGCCAGCACTTTCACCCTGTGAAGAAATGCCTCCATGGGTAAGAGGTGGTGGAGATCCTTCCATACATGGGAGGCTCACAGCTGATCTGTCACAGGCAAAAAAAAAAAAAAAGAGAGAGTGAGAAATGGAAACAAGAAATGGTCTGATAAGTGTTGCAAAGCAATTGTGTTTTAGGTAATAACAGAAAAGTAAGCATTTAATCATTGAATTAGAAGTTGAAATTAAGCAATGTTACATATTTTCCTCATACTAATAGAACAAATGAATTCTGTCAAGTTCTTCATGATGGCACTTGTTAGCACTGGTTCTTGTGTCATATGAATTAATAACAGCTTTAATCTGTGGAATGCGATATCATGACCAATCTGCAATGAAGAATTAATATGCTACAGTTCCTTCTACTTCACTGGTTCAGTATAAGACATTTGCATTAATATATCTGTCTTAATGTACTGAGTATTGACCGATGATCTGACTATGAAATGTGACACTGCATCAAAAGGAAATATATATATTTATATATATTTAACAATGAAATTCAAGAGGTTGGGTACAAACCCTTATGTCACCAGCTGGATAGCTGTCTATG
>NC_056733.1:1041029291-1041141473 GCF_019279795.1 Protopterus annectens
TATGTATGATATTAGAAGGAAAAACCAGAAGAATGCACTAGCTAAGCATATTCCGATTTATACAGACCATTGTTTTAAGTTCAGGGTATTACAGTTAGTCACTAAGAACAAGAGGGGTGGGGACAATATGAACTATCTAGAGTCAGTAGAGTTATGCTGGATTTTTAAACTACGAGCACATGTGGATCCTGGCCTCAGTCAATTTATTAATATAATACCTATACTTGATGCTCATAGATATTGATAGGAGGTTAGCTAATAGTTATATTTGACCATTATAAATTACTATAGTTATATGCAGTATTCATATTTGTTATTAGTATTCAAGGTATATCGTTCTATTGTTTTATTGTATATATATTCTGCAGTTTGTATGTTTTATATTATTATTATTTTTCATCAAATAGTCTATAGATAGATATGTTCAATAATGATTAATTAGTTGATTGTGGTTTATAATATAGTTATAATATATGGGTATATTTATTTATGTACTTATTTAATTGTGCATTTTAAGGTAGTATGGGATTTTCATGTTTCATTTTATGTTTTCTTATATTATGGTGCTTTTATACAAGGAAAGACTATCACTTGTATTTATTTTTATTTTATATATATTATTTCCATGCTACATATTTTATTTTATTTATTTGTAGTAGCTATATAAATGTACAGCTAACTCTGTGATTTTTAAATGACCCTATTGACTCTATTTAAATGAATTTTATTCAGTTCCACATCAATGTGATGCAGTACTGAATGTTCAATCGACGATTAATGATGTTTTAATAGGTTTAATTTGGCTTGATTTATGCTTAATTGATATTAATTGAATTAGAAGGAGTGTATACATAGTATGTAATTTAAATGGTTTAGTGAAATCTGAAGAAGCATGCCTTAGTAGAACGTGAAAGCGCTTATTCATCTGCAATAAATTTCATTTTATGTTTCATTTTGTGGTGGTCCTATCCTGTTTTTTCCTGATATTCAGCTTTCTTTCTCTGGAGTTGGACCTTTGGACGGTAGCGGAACCTCTATACATAAATTAATTTACCTAAAATTACTGAATTAATCAAACACACATTCTTTCTAAAACTTAATTACAAAATCTCCATAAGGTTCTTATTTCTCGTATTTCATCTAATAAAATCTGCCATTGCTTTTAAACGGGTCCACTTCATAATGTCAAGATTTCACAGTCTTGAAGCTCTGAATACCGACACTCAGAACTTCAAAATTGCAGAATGTCGAAGACTGTCAATGGAGATCACCGTACAGTGTAGAACAGGAACTTTACCATTCTCTTCACTGTACTGCGATCTCGGAGTTGGTATATTTAAGATGCAGGGGGTGTGGGGGGTGCAGGGCGACTTGTCCCCCTGCAAAAACATGATTTTTGATGTTTTGCTGCTTTAGGTTTTTTTTTTTTTAGTTTCGAGATTCAGCAATCTCGAAGTTCTGAGGGTCGGTATTCATAGCTTTGAGATTGTGAAATCTCAGCATTATGAAGAGGACCCTTTTAAACATACCATAACCCCTAAACTTTATTCTTATTTCAATTTCTTTCCAAATGAAGTAAATTTCTGCTACTTTAACAATCTCTCCAAACCTTTTACTTTTTTCTTTATTAATATTTAATTGCACATACTCCAGCCATTCTTCCCTTTTTTAGTAACTTCCACTAATCATCTAATGAACTTTGCTATAAACACGTCCTCGGCATATGTCATAACTAATGGTCCTTCTACTTGCCCTTTATCTTTATAACGTCCATCTCTAATCTTTCGGTTATCTTCACTCATTCAATGACTAATTAGAACATTAAACTACTCTTTGGGTACCCCTGCCTCACAACCCTTTGAATTGTAATTCAACCTTTTACCCAATGATTCACAATTACACTTACCCCACTTTTCCCATATGCCGTTTTCACTGTATTCCTAATCTGTGTATCAGTCCTAGTTAGGTTTACTATATTCCATAATGGACTCCTTTAAATATTATCACATGCCCTCTGCACATCATACTCTATAATTCTAACATCTTCATCTTTCTCTTTAATAATATGCAACACATATTTTATGGTCATCAAAATTTCTCTAATTCCTTTAATACCAAATATCACTGCTTTCCACACTCTGCCTAATATCCTTTTTAATTTTACTTGAATTATCCACAACATAATTTTATGATCTGCATTTATTAGATTGTGTGATCTCCAGTTCTTTGAATTTTCTCTGTTCCCTTTTTCAGGCAAGTTTAGTAATACCTGTCAGAAATACTTTCATTGGAAAAATCCTTTTTCTTTCCATTCATTTACACTTTCTACAAACACCCCTTTCTGTTCTTTTTCCATCTCTTTTTCATACTGTATTCAATCTAATCCCAGAAATGAGTTTTCATTAACTTTTTTAAAGAATAATTTGTAACTCTTCTACTGATTTTTTTCTTTTAATCTTCATTAATACTCATGTCTTCCATTCAGTTTTCCCTTGCCTCATTCCCCCATATCTTTCTTTCAAAAAAATGTATACTTCGCCTTCTCTTAACTGTTTCTCCATCCTTGGTTCTAATTTCTTTGAAAATTATCTTTTATCTCTTAATATTTTATGCTAAAAAGACAAGCCCCAGGATTTAATAAAATCCCTGTAGGCACCATGTAGATCCTACATGGAATGTATCCATGTAAACGGCCACTGATCCCCCTCAGCAGCACGCCATGCATATTAATCATGGCATGCTGCTGAGGGAGAGTGTAGCAACAGGGATATTGAATCCATGTAGGGAGAAGTGTAGAGGCTACCCATGGTTGTGGATGCTTGGTTAGATGTCATATACAGGGGAGGCTCCCTGTACCACTACCCACTAATGTTGAAATGCTGTGAATTGTTTTAAATGTGTACTATGTCATTTTTATCATTGTATGTTATAAATATTCTTTTTTAATGCAGTCTGTGTGGTGCGACACAGAGTGCAGTAATGCCAAGCTGTGCTCACATATAGACAGCTGACAGCTGCTACACATCTAAAAATAGAAACCAGATGTAAGTGGTGCTTAGCAATGGTAACAGGTAGCCCAGTAGTATATGTGAAGGTATACCAGTTTTCATAATATCCAAGTAGCTAAGTGGGTAAAGTTACAGCCTAATGCTTAGTAGGTCCAGGTTCGAGTCCATAGCAGTCATAAGATGTGTGTAAAATAATTTATTATATATGCTTAATTTAAAAAAAAAACTAATTTGTGAAATATGGCATTGCTGTGCTGAGCAGTGCTTAAACATGCTAATGGCTACTATTGTTTGTGCAGTGCTAAGCTTGGCTAAAACCTCAGTTGTGTGAGTATTCATGCTTTGTAGCTCTGCTTAGCTGGGTTGTGCAATGCTAAACAACATAAAGCTTTTTTGAATATAAGGGCAGAAAAACAGACTATATTAGGTGCAATAGGCGGGAATTCTACATCATTCTTTGGAGTCTAATCATCTGTTGATATGGCAGGTGATGCTGGTGAAGGTGCACAATTTCAAGTCTTTCATGGACACCTGGTAAAAAAAAATCATGAACCCAGGCTGCTGCAGGGTGGTTTCCAGGGCTTGGAATGTAAGGTGGAGGCCTGGGGCTGGTTAGGCAGGGAACTCACCAGTGCTACTGGTATCCTCCACACTGTTGAGCAGTATCATCATCATTATGACAACCTGAAGAGGTGAAAGAGGGGAACCTTGAACACCTGGGTCCAAGAGGCATGAGCTGGAAATGCCCCACAAATATATAAATATGTTTTCCACTGTTTTATCAAACTGCAAGCTGAATGTCTGCAAAACAGGTATGCATAATGGTGTGGTTCTTTTCCAACAGCTGCAGCTGAGAGGGCTCACAACCCTTTGAATTGTAATTCAACCTTTTACCCAATGATTCACAATTACACTTACCCCACTTTTCCCATATGCCATTTTCACTGTATTCCTAATCTGTGTATCAGTCCTAGTTAGGTTTACTATATTCCATAATGGACTCCTTTAAATATTATCACATGCCCTCTGCACATCATACTCTATAATTCTAACATCTTCATCTTTCTCTTTAATAATATGCAACACATATTTTATGGTCATCAAAATTTATCTAATTCCTTTAATACCAAATATCACTGCTTTCCACACTCTGCCTAATATCTTTTTTTAATTTTACTTGAATTATCCACAACATAATTTTATGATCTGCATTTATTAGATTGTGTGGCCTCCAGTTCTTTGAATTTTCTCTGTTCCCTTTTTCAGGCAAGTTTAGTAACACCTGTCGGAAATACTTTCATTGGAAAAATCCTTTTTCTTTCCATTCATTTACACTTTCTACAAACACCCCTTTCTGTTCTTTTTCCATCTCTTTTTCATACTGTATTCAATCTAATCCCAGAAATGAGTTTTCATTAACTTTTTTAAAGAATAATTTGTAACTCTTCTACAGATTTTTTCTTTTACTCTTCATTAATACTCATGTCTTCCATTCAGTTTTCCCTTGCCTCATTCCCCCATATCTTTCTTTCAAAAAAATGTATACTTCTCCTTCTCTTAACTGTTTCTCCATCCTTGGTTCTAATTTCTTTGAAAATTATCTTTTGTCTCTTAGTATTTTATGCTAAAAAGACAAGCCCCAGGATTTAATAAAATCCCTGTAGGCACCATGTAGATCCTACATGGAATGTATCCATGTAAACGGCCACTGATCCCCCTCAGCAGCACGCCATGCATATTAATCATGGCATGCTGCTGAGGGAGAGCGTAGCAACAGGGATATTGAATCCATGTAGGGAGAAGTGTAGAGGCTACCCATGGTTGTGGATGCTTGGTTAGATGTCATATACAGGGGAGGCTCCCTGTACCGCTACCCACTAATGTTGAAATGCTGTGAATTGTTTTAAATGTGTACTATGTCATTTTTATCATTGTATGTTATAAATATTCTTTTTTAATGCAGTCTGTGTGGTGTGACACAGAGTGCAGTAATGCCAAGCTGTGCTCACATATAGACAGCTGACAGCTGCTACACATCTAAAAATAGAAACCAGATGTAAGCGGTGCTTAGCAATGGTAACAGGTAGCCCAGTAGTATATGTGAAGGTATACCAGTTTTCATAATATCCAAGTAGCTAAGTGGGTAAAGTTACAGCCTAATGCTTAGTAGGTCCAGGTTAGAGTCCATAGCAGTCATAAAATGTGTGTAAAATATTTTATTATATATGCTTAATTTAAAAAAAAACTAATTTGTGAAATATGGCACTGCTATGCTGAGCAGTGCTTAAACATGCTAATGGCTACTATTGTTTGTGCAGTGCTAAGCTTGGCTAAAACCTCAGTTGTGTGAGTATTCATGCTTTGTAGCTCTGCTTAGCTGGGTTGTGCAATGCTAAACAACATAAAGCTTTTTTGAATATAAGGGCAGAAAAAACAGACTATATTAGGTGCAATAGGTGGGAATTCTACATCATTCTTTGGAGTCTAATCATCTGTTGATATGGCAGGTGGTGCTGGTGAAGATGCACAATTTCAGGTCTTTCATGGACGCCTGGTAAAAAAAAATCATGAACCCAGGCTGCTGCAGGGTGGTTTCCAGGGCTTGGAATGTAAGGTGGAGGCCTGGGGATGGTTAGCCAGGGAACTCACCAGTGCTACTGGTATCCTCCACACTGTTGAGCAGTATCATCATCATTATGACAACCTGAAGAGGGGAAAGAGGGGAACCTTGAACACCTGGGTCCAAGAGGCATGAGCTGGAAATGCCCCACAAATATATAAGTATGTTTTCCACTGTTTTATCAAACTGCAAGCTGAATGTCTGCAAAACAGGTATGCATAATGGTGTGCTTCTTTTCCAACAGCTGCAGCTGAGAGGGCTCACAATATTGAGTCCTGTGCTAGGTGCCTGTAAGTAAGTATAGATTTATTATGCTAACTGTAGTGCAATAAGAAACAAAGAGTAAAGCATTTACTGCAATAAAGTATACATAATAAAAACTGTATTGCGATAAATGGGCAAGTCGAACTGTAGTGCAAGAAATGGGCAATTGAAGCTATAGTGCAATGAACAATAACAACTGTATTGCAATAAACAATAAACAATACCAATAACAGTAAGCAAAATGGTGGAAAGCAGGACTGAGTTGTCATAACCATTGCAGTAGAGCTGTATGCATTGCTTGTGTATGGTAAGGTTGCTGCAGTCAATTGTAACATTGTCTCCAGGCCAGTATCAGTCACATGATGCTCTCTGTTCCTCCTACTCCATGTAGTAAAGGTATATGGGTGAGACAGCCCACTCTATGGGCATTGTTGATTCCTAAATAAATCTGATTTAATAAATGCATTATGGCCACAGTCCATGCATGTGTTCTACTGTCACTACAGTCAAGTATAAGACTGTAATAGTTCTAAAATCCAAAATTAATTTAGTCACATGATGCTCTCATTTTCTCCCACTCCAGGAACAAAAGGTATATGGGTGAGGTAGCCCATGTTATGAGCAGATATGATTGTGCTTACATTTCACAGATACTTATCAGCAATACCAATAAAGTGTTAAGCAGCAATGTTGAATCCTAAATAAATCTTTCTAAATATTTCCAGTCAATTGTTAGATTTTTGCAGATGTCCCCTGCAGTCACAGCTATTGTGTTCGATTCCGATGTCTAGTTTATGTACTGTACACAAAGATGCCTCTCAAGTGTCACGATTTCATGTAATGTAATTAAAGCTACCTAATCCATCTGTCACAGGATTACCAGAAAAATTATTACCTGGAATGCAACGTATTACCAAATCCACTTACAGAACACCTTGGTAGTTATATAAGTCTACATTATGTGAAACTGGTCTGTGTAGTTGCATACCTGCATTTGTTATTGCTTGGCCCATACTGACTCATGCTAACAGTGTGAGAGGCATGTACATGCTACAACAGCTATAGGATAATTGTAGGCACTGTGCTTAAAACTGACACTACTGTAGAGTATTTATTATCAGTGTTTTCAGGAATATAGTCTGCATTGTCAGTAATGGAATTTTTCTCTTTCTCTCTCCACCCCTTATCTTCATTTATTGTTATTTATTATTATGATTTAATATTAACATATTTTGTTACACTAACCATATTTTAGTAAACTGTGATTTATTATTGTTATGTTTTATTATGATTCAATATTAACATATTTTGTTAAACTAACTGTGTTGTTGGCCTTATGGTTTCATTCTTACTGGCATGCTGCTAGCATACTGACTGTTATATTACTTAATGTTGTGTTACGCATAATATACATTAATATGTATTTAGATTGATAAATATGATGTGCCATTATGTTAATACTAACAGTGGTTTGGTTATTACTAACCTTAACTTATTGCTATACATTATTTACCACAGCAAGTCAAGGTAGGACGGTTCTGACTTATCTGCCTACCTTGCCTCAACCGGCCATGGTACTGTGTCCCAGCACATCTAGCTCAGCCAAATAGCTATATGTGTTTTAAAAACTGTAATACACACTTACAAAATAAATACCTGTCCCATATTTCGAACCCAAGACCATCACACCTGCAGACTACTGCATTAACCAGCCATGCCACACAACTCTTAATTAAAAACAGGTGCTTTAAACAAAACATAGTAATTGCCAGTTGCAGTCATTAAGCATGTTTCAGCTGAGCTGCACGCCTCGCTGCTCTGCGCAAACTTGATTAAAAAGTAATGGAAAAAATGGAAGTGTACCTGGGACAAATGGGAGTGTATCTGGGACAAATGGGAGTGTACCTGGGACAAATGGAAGTGAACCTGGGACAAATGGGAGTGTACCTGGGACTCTTTTGCAATAGTACACCACTAGAAAGCCAAAGACATAATAATGAATGTAAGTGAGTCCTGTGATAGCAAGTAAATTTGCTTTTTTATCAGCAACATGTAGAAAGGCACCTGCTAAGGCATTAATGGCAAAATACATGTTCAACTGGGACTGTGGTGCAGAAATACATCCATATAAAGCCATGTGCATACTGATGGATATAGAAAATGATTGTCACAGCTTGTACGTATGCACATATAAATTGCAACTACACCTGCTGTGGCAGTGATTCAGTAGTTTAGTCTGTTAAATGCCTTGCAAACAGTATATTTTGCCATACACACAGTCCTGGGTTAGAATCCAGTGGTGTGTGTAGCACTGGAATTATAGTATTGTGATACCAGCAAATAATGACTGAGTCATGCACTTTTTATCTACACAATGCATATCAAATGAAATGTCTTCATTTCACTGATGGAAGTCACAGGCCTGCAGATTGAAACACACTTTACATATCCCTATAGAAAAAGTATAAATGCATAAAGTGTAACGTCAAGCATTAATATGCATTCACAGAGAAATTCAGTTCAGGTACTGCAAATGAGGGCCAGTAATATCAGAATGCACCACACAATCCTTTCAAACTCAAAGTGCTGATTAGCACAGCTGCACACCTAGCATACACATTTGAAGTACCTGCTTGTAACATGGACTGCCCTCATACATGCTGCAAATTACTACCAGACTGTAACACATGGCCAAATGGTGGACATATTGTTATAGTAATCCCCCATGTTGCTCAAGGAAACAACAAACTTGTGGCTTAATATTCTAATAGTAACACTGTTGCCTAACATACTTATCTTAAACACATGCCTTAATTGGACTGGAAAGAGTAGCCTCACTCTGGCTCTACAACAAGGCTGGCACAGCTCCCACAGTTACTTCTACAGCTTGTTGTCCTTCAAAGTGTTCACACTCTCTGCCTATGTCTATTACCAGCAGCAGCTGCTGCAGCCTGTAGCACACACAGCTCTATGTAAAAGTTGCTGCTACAGATCTACCTTATGAAATGTAGTCTCCTCACCTCAGTAATACCCAGCATAACATATTAGAAAGAGCCCCTAATCTACACGAAGTCCTTATATATTGTACTGTGGTTGCATGTGATTGGCTGATGATAGTGCAAATCAGCTGTGTTGGCTGCAATTAGCATTTCAGAACCACATATCGGTTAAGAGGCAATCACCTGCTGATGAGAAGCATGTTAAAAAGACAGACAGCTGGCTATGGGGAACCATTCTGTATGAGACTTTCCTCACACATACCACATGTATGCAAAGTATTAACTATCAGCACATATCAGCAGAGGAGTACTGCACTCTATCAGATATGTAACCATTTTGTTTACATCAGGATGGAGATGTCTGACTATACTTACAGGAACTAGGGATTACAGCATTAAGCCTTTCTTAGAGCTGTGATAATGACATGCCAATGATTTCCAGTTTTGTTACACATAGAGAGGATGTGCAAGACATCAAGAGTGGAATGTATATTGTCAATATGGTACACTAGGCTCATGGAACTCTCCCTTTACAGTGGTTGTAATAGCACACTGCCATTTGTTTGGCACAGTTGGTCGTACATATTATCAGGGGGGTTGCCCCTTGAGGACACACTACAATAGACCCCAGTGCCAGCTGTATGAATGTACAGCAGTATCTGTCATGGCACACACAGGAATATCTGACTATCACCAGTATCCTAGTTGTATCCACACACTTAGTATGTTGTACACCATGGAATATGACGTGTGTGATCAAGCAGTAGATATTGCCAGCCATTCTGTCCTTGCTGTATATCCATGTAGTGTACTTTCAAGTATGTGATCCTGACTTGTGTTCCCATGTTGTTGTCTTTCAGGGAACATGTATGCAAGATGCTGTGTAACTTTCATGGATACAGAGAATGAGTTAATAGTTGAAGCACTCCGTCAACACCATGATGTTCTACTGTCCAGGGGAAGGCATGACAGGGAACACCGAGAGGCATTGTGGGCTGTCCTTGTCTATGATGTCAGTTCAACTGGTCATCAGGGCAGGACATATGAGCAGGTTCGACACCATGCAATGCACATCATCAATGCCACACTCAGATGAGCAACAGATGTAGCCAGGGATTGTGGCACCACCAGTGAAGGGCCTGCAGCTGAACAACTACTCTCAGCCACTGAGAAATTCCTGGCATATCTAGGCACACATGACAGCTTCCAGGCATCCATCACACCCTACACTGTGGATGTGGGTGCCACAGTGTCCACAGCAGAGGAGCATGCAGGTAAGTTTAGTTTGATCAGCATTGCAATACTGTAGCATTCAGTATGGCAGGGAATACATAGACTTATGTGGGTGTCAGGTCTGTCTGCTTATGGGAGGTAGAAGGGTTTCACTTCAGTTTCACTGTCATGCTCAGATTTTGACCAATATAACAATTAACACAGTAACTACTGTAAGTGTGAGATATATGGACATATTACCTTGTGGGGTGGAATATGCGGTGGTAATGACATTACCTCTTCCTCAACTTTTCAGAGGTTCATTAGGTATTGGCCAAGCCTTTGGTCCTGCTCCTGGTAAGCATGACACTGTTTTGTTATAGATGTATGTTTACAGCATTGTTATTGCTAGACTGTCATCCCAAGCCTGCTGCCTGCATTACTGTACTATCGGCAACTGCACACATAAATTATGACTATACAGATGTTAGACTCATACCCATGCCTTGTAAGTGTGACCACACTGATAGATGTGACAGTATTTTCAGGACACCACAGAGTGTCATATGTGTCAATTATGCAGAGTGTACACAGATGTTAACAGTGTACAGCACTGTTGCCAATGAGATTGCAGTGTAATGAGATGTTATTTTCAAGTTACTACAGCTGTTAGTGGTAAGAGTACTGTCCTCATGTCCTACTATATGAGGCTGGGTTTTCAACAGGTCTGTCGTAGGGATAACAGTATATAGAACCTTACATATATCACAACATAGTACTGCAGAGCATAACAGTGCAGGTATTAATGTACTGCTTATTCCATTATTCTCACAGGTGACCAGGGTGGTTGGTCTCTGTCCCCTATACAACCTGATGTCAGTGTTTCCTCAGACTCTGATGATGATGGTGGCCACAGTGTGGCACAGGTGGGGGTTTGGGGGGCCTGAATCTGTCCCAGAGGTTGACATCCCTCTTCTGCCCTCATTATCACCACACACTGACTAGTATGCCCACACATACCCTGTCCCCGGATGCCACAGATATAGGTCAGTCGGATGGTGGGGACATTGAACAGGAAAGTGTGGGACTATGGCTCCAGTGAGTGTAGACACTGGCCATAGACAGACAGCTGGTGAGGTCCCACACAGGTGAATTGACAGGGGTGCTTGTAGGGGCCTGCTGTCCATCCACCACCTGTTACAGGTGTCACATCATGGGTCACTCTGTACATGTTTAGGGCCGTTATTGAGGCACAGGCACATTATGAATGGAACACCAGATGTACGCTTAGGTTTATGGATGCAGCACATTGACATCTTGAGTCTGATATCTGTGACTGTCTCCACTGCATCAGGGACATCCTGGATTGGTTAACTGATGCAGTGTACAGAAGGTGGGCTAAGACTGTGTCTGTCTTGGACCTCACATTGTCTGAGCTGAAATGTGTAGTTGGAGTTGAGCATCAGACTCATGGATGTAGGTCAGCAACCCCATCTACTGAGAGTCCACATGGCCATGCCCAATCACGCTCACACAGTGGCAGTAAATTCAGCACTACAGAAGGGAGTGTGCTGTCTACACCACAATGTGGCATGCCATGGGCTTGTAGTCCTTGGCATTCACATGGAGCACATGGTCCCAGCAGACAGAGGTCACTGTCAGGTACTAGCACCTCTTCTGACCTTGGGCATGGAGTTGCCAGTGCAACTCCTGGCAGATCCAGTTCCTGTGTTCAGGGCTGGAGATGATGAACTGTCAACTCTACAATGCGTGGTCCAAAGCTGTCCAACACATGTATGGCTAGCACTGAGCTTGACTGTGTACCTACATACACCCACACACCACTGTCAAATGCAGGTCACCTACAGACACCAACCCTTTCCATGGTCCATCTTACCTGCTTCCCTTCCTAACTCGTACACATGCTGTCCACCATTTGGGTCAGCATAGGCCTCCTGCACCCCCACACAACACCCTGTGCAAGTGATGATACCTGTGCCACATCCCTGTCATTGTTGCCATTGATGCAGGGAAATGAAACTATGTGAGTGATACACAGGGTGATTATATTAGTTAACATTTACTTGTGTAATGCAGTGTTGTTTGCCATGTCACTTGTAATGGTTAGTGACAGATACTGTATGCTGGCATTTGTCATGGGTATGCTACATACTTTTGTGTACCTTATGTTGTATGACGTTGTAATGGCTGTATAGTTACACAATGACAGATGTGTCACATACCTATTTATGTTTCTGTTTCAAGTGTCTATTGGGATAACCTATGAATACACAGTGGCAATAAAGCAGCACAGGATGGCCTGTCAGCACAGCAGATATATGTCTTCAGGAAAGTACAGCACTATAAGTGCATAGCTCCATAGGTTCATATGTGTATAACAGGCTGTGATAAACTGAAGGGCTGCCAGCCTAGCTAGATAGAATTTTGTAAATAATTCTATGTCCTTGTAAATATTAATATGATCCACAGGCTCATGTAACAAATGTAAGAAAACTGTGTATGTTCTGAGCTTCAAAAATGTAACCACAGTGCACCCTGCTGGAAGAAAGCTGATAAGTAAAGCATTTTATGACTGTTTGATCTCAATCTCGGAGACAGGATGTCTGGGCTGGAAATTCTTTCTATTGTTTTAAGACAAGAGATAATTACTATGTTTTACATGGAAAGTGTATTTTATTGCTGTGGCTTCTTGGCAGGTGCAGATTACAAAAACAAATGTTAAAATTTTAAGTTCTGTGAGCCTGAGAAACATAAGTAGAAGTGTCAAGAATGATGTTATCTGAAATGACTCAGCAGTAAGGTGTATTATCAATTTAAAACTTTCTCAGAGAGAAAGATTGAGCATTTTGCATTTTGTTCTGAAGCTGACAACAACTTACCAGCACTTTGCCTTATAAGTAGAATTTAGAACATAGTTTCTCTTAGAGACAGATAGGAATATAGCCAGATTAGTCTAGCTGTTTTCTATATTTATGTGAGACCATCCTACAATATTGTTTTAAAGTATTTTCCTGTGATTTCTGAACTCTCTATTATCACTGTGTTGAATCAATGAGTATTGTCTTGTGTTTTTATTATTTAATATTAAATATTTTTAAACCTTTTAACTGTGACTGTTTTATGTAGAGATAATTTAAGCTCTTATGAGTACTTGTATGCATTTGGTGACACTGTATAGGCCATTCCTAAATAGCCTTCAAGTCTTAGCCACACTTACCAGTTGGATAATAATAACATTGCACAGTAGAATTGGACACCCTTTGGTAAGGGCCTTTATAGTAGCTGATAAGGGTGGTTGGTGGCAGTCGGTACTACCTTATAGTCTGGGCAGAAGGGGACATAGCTGGAGAACCTGTGTCAGCCTTCCCCTGGAATGTCTGTGTGTTTGTGTATAATTCATATCTCAAATTGTGTGTGTGTCAGCTACTTGGCAAGGACACAGAGCACTGGTTGGACAGAGAGGGTGCTGAAGGGTTTGGCTTGACCACTCTGCTGAGATCTGAACCCTATAGCTGTTCCAGTTGGGATTAGAGTCTTATTGGAGATCTGGAGAGAAAGGGAGAAACCACCCCCAGACTGACTGTGATATCACTGTATGATCTTAAGGGAAATTGCACTTTACTGTGTGTGTACTTGTTATCCTCCCAATGTGGACACCCCTCACTGGTGCTAGTGGTGAAGATTGAGGCTCCTTGATTACTAGGTCAGTGCATGGGGGTCACACAGGCTAACAAGGACAATGGCAGAAATCAGCGTACTCATGCATCCCTAATCTGTGAGCAGGTCTACTAGCCTTGATAAGTGTCAGGGTTTTGTGAACTCACACATCTACAAGCTGTGGTGATGGAGATGACCCATCTACAAATATCCTGTGTCCACTACAGACAGTTGCCCGACACCAGTTATAATTGTCGTGTTCAGCATCCCTTTGTGTAAACTGTACATGATGTGTGTCACAGCAGATGTGTGCTTCACATGCATAAGGGGCTTGTTTCATGTAGGGTGTGCTGTCTGTGTTACATATCTCTCCAGCATATACTACGTATACCACAAGGATGTTGTCGACATGTAGAACAGGTGAGGCATGTGTTAGTCCTGTCATTGCTACACGGGAGGTACATAGTTGAATCTGATACCTCCCTGTATGGAGCAAGACACATCCCCTCCAAAGCATTTAGGGGACAAACTACACATGGACGGTTGTGACACAGATTCCATAGGACATGTTATCTACACTGTGTATCGGTGTAGCTTGGAACCTGTGCGGCTGCTACAGTTGTACAATATGCCTGTGTATTGACATAGCAAGGGTGCTATTGCACACAATGATAGGTGTGATGACTGCCACATTCAGTATATCAGTGATATCTGTGAGTTACAGCCCAAACCTGTTGCTATAAATTGTACATCAGCAAATGCATCCCCACAGCTTACTGACCAATGAACTCAAAGGCTACATTACTCTCTATGTCCATACCTCCATGTGTAATGACTCAATTGTGTGTGGTGTGTGGACAGTACAATATTTTGCAGGGGTAGATGATTTCCCACAGGATAGTATTGTGCTGTCATTGGTGCTTAGTCTTTGTCAGTGGCTCAGAGAGAGAAAAACTGACTGTGTTTTAAGCCATCCTGGATAACATTTGGTTCTGTGTGGGATTCTATAACAGCTCTCAATATGCAATCTCCTGCTAATGTACTCAGTCAGATGTCACTGACAGTGGCTATGACTGTAGAGATGGAATAGGTAGATGGGGTGCCAATAATGGAGGATAGTAAACTCCACTGGTGACTGGCATCATTGCAGCATAGGTCTCCCAATGCTATCTTCCCAGAGTATGACAGTCAGGCATTTGCCTATCCACCAGCTGACATAACACTCTCTACATGATGTACACAGTTTCCAGCAAGGCCTGCTGGCCTAATATCATCATACATCTTGTCAGGCTATGGTTGGTGGAGTGAGACATGTCTGACATCCATTGCAGAGTGTAATGGTCAATGAGCTCCATGGGTTACAGTTGGTAGCATGATCTGGCCTTGAGAAAAAGTAACAGTGTTTGGTCCACTGTCAGTAGTTTTACAACAGTTTTAGTGCTCAAAACCATGCTAACTCCTATTATGGCATTTCAGGTGACATGAGTCAGAGATCTGGGGACATCGCTTGGCACTACATGCTAGTTGTCCTCTGTGCAAGTAAGTGTTGCAATTATTTCCAGCATGTTTTAAGATGAAAGTCATGCAAGGTGTCTGTACAGAGCACAGACAAACAAGTTAGGGAAGTCTAATATGTACACACTGTGTTGTTAGTCTTGCTGCAGCTCACTTGCCCAAAGGATGGTCCAGGTCCTTACCTACAATGTCATGCAGCAGTGCTGTGACATCCCCACACAGGGAACCAACATATTGCATCATGTGTTTACCAATATGGGTGACCAGTACAGCCCCCCTAATGTGAGATCCTCCCTGGAGGGATCTGGCCACAGATCAGTCTCCTTAGAACTACTGGTACATATCCCCCCTGCAGACAATACAGACATATATGTCAAGAAAGCCATTTATTATCTCCTGTGGAATGGTTGAGATAGCATGACTGCACCTCCCCCTTCAGATGGGACATGCAATTATGCAGAGCTCTACACCCATGCATTATGTCAGCAGCATTAAAACTGCATGAACTCAGCTGTATATGGCAGGAGGGACACAGGCTCATCATGGTTCAGCAAACCTGACTGGTGGACAACTGCCATTAGCAAGCTGTACAATAGCAGGTGGATAGTGCTGTGTGACAGTTGGGGTGATGGTGCCCTCCCCAACATGGAGGCACTACCTCCTCAACTAAAAGAAGCACATATTGCTGTGATTTTGAGTTGACACAGTACGTTACAACAGTAGCCACCCACACAATGTAGAACCACAGTGCAGAGTGTAGTTACTTGTGTGACAGCAAAGGACAGGCCCAGATTGTCAGTGACCTCATATGTCATGATGCCACATATGATGGGTCTGTACTCATATCTAACCTGTTCTCCCACATTGTCTGTGTCAACTACACTCCCTTGTCCCCATCACATGAGACACATGACATTCCTACAACCTGTCTCATAACTTCCATATTTACAGAGCAGTTCATAACTGGCCTCTCACTGGAAGATACACAGCATCTATTGCACATGCCAATATTCCAAGCTGCATCCCACATGTGATCTGACAAGGATTACTAACACCACAAGGAAACCCTTGCAATTATACTGACACCACTGGCTGTGCACCAGCTGAGTGGACAATGATAACTGTTCTACCCTTGCACAGAGGTGGTGCATCCACTGACCAACTTAACTGTACCCCTCTTTGTCTAAGTATCCATATTTGTATGCCTATAGGGGCATTCATCAGGGAGCTGATCAGCACACACATGTGTTCTACATACAGTTGACTGTACACAGTTTGGATGTGTGACAGAGGGATCATGACTGTTACATGTGGTGGACATTTCCGAGGCATTCACCAAGGACCTGGTTGAGGGTACATCAAGGAGTACAACCCCTGACACTGAGCCAAGCCATTTTACTATATCCCCCACTCAGGCAACATTTACAAAGCATCCACTTAGGCATCCATGATACTGTCATTGTAGGAGTCAATAAGTGGCCCATTGCTGGCAAATATACACATAGGGACATCCACCTCCAATAGCTGATCTGTAAGAAGCAGTGCTCAACAGAGTGCAGTCCTAGATCCTCTATTGCTTGGTATCCATTTGACCACAATACATGTGACTACTGACTGACTGTGGCTAACAACGTTGGCTGATGCCTGCAAATTGCCACGGATGAGGCATTGATGGCTTTTTATTTTATTATTTTATTTATTTTACTTGTGTTTATTTACTAGGGTAGAGCACTAATCTCCATGGGCCCTTTCAAACTCAGCCCAAGAATACTGTTTGATGAAGTGACTTGCTCAGAGTCACACAGTTAGGAAATGGAGGCTGTGGGAATCAAACCTTAGCTCAATGGACCACAGGAAACAGTTCATTAACAGCTCCTTCATCCTCTGCACCAAAAAAAAAAAAAAATGATTAGGCTATATCCCTTTAAGATCTTAAGTGGTTCATAGGTTCATAGGTTCATAGTTAGGTACTAGGTTATCGGCCCAAGGGCCTACATAAGCCTAGCCAACAAGGCTCCCTGGCTTATGCCACCCAAGAAAGTTATTTTCCTGTGCCATTGTTGAACAGAGACACAGAAGTAGTCCCCGGGGTGTATTTCCTATTTCCCATCCACTCATTAAGATTTTTCTTGAAGAGTGCTAATGAAAAACCTTGCTTGACATAGATGGGCAGCCTGTTCCAAAGTATGGGAAGTCTCTGGGACAGTAATCTATCCCTCCAGCATGTCCTGTTTATTGTGGTGACAAGGTTTAGGTCCCTAGAGCATGTAGCTCAGAGGGATTGGGATTTCTTTAGGTGTAGCATGTCCAACAGCTCTGGGTTTGACATAGTTTTATATGTTAGGCAGAGATCACCTCAGACTACGCAATATGCTATGGAGTAAAGCTGGAGTTTTTTGAGGTGGTCAGTATAGGGAATTTGTTTGAGGCCAGTAATCCTCTTTGTGAGGTACTTCTGTGGCCTTTCCAGCTGCTGCAGATGTCTTGTGAGGTACATTCCAAAGGGGCATTGTACTCTATAATGGGTCTAATGAGTGTCGAGTAGAGTGGAACAATGACCTTTTTTTTTCCTGGATGAGAACCCTTTTATGATGAGGTGTGCCACATAGAAGGACTTCCTGACTACTGTGGCGATGTGACTACTGGTGTCATGGATTCAAGGATTTGAAGAATTTCTGTGATTGCTTCGTGGCTTAAGATTGCACTAAACTGGTAACTGCTAACCTTATCTGCAAGAATTATTTGTGATGTCTTTTGGCTCTGAGTAGGTAATGTCATTTTGGATTAATTCATAACATTGATGGTCATTATTTCTTTCTTTTCTGGTGCAATTAAAGAAGGATATATAACAGGTTTACAAGTTAGTACTAGGCTAGTCACCCTTCCAGGACATTTTAAGTCTAGCCAATTTCCCTGCAAATGTGAGGATCAGACCCTGCACTGTGTGTCTGTGAGGTAAATACTTTAACAATTATGCCAACCCCCAACATCCTAAGTAAATGATAGGTAATAAATTTGCAGACTATTACATGTCTAGCCAATAACCAGACAGTCAGCAAGGGTAAAAATTAAGCTCTGTACCTTGTGTCTGAGAGGTCAAAATCTTAACCATTGTAATAGGACTAGAGAAAATATATTATAATAAATTCAAGTTCTTTTTTTACATTTTATAATTCTGAATGCTTAGGGATGTATTTCAGACACTCTACTGTAGCCTGAGATGAAATGTTACATCCCTTTTCCTGTTATTGTAACAGACAGCAAAGCAGCTGGTGTATGTTTCCTGTCTGTTTTAGGCAAATTCTTAGCCATGCTACGGAATTAAATTAAGGGAGGAAATAACTGTATGGGCTATTAAAGATAATACTAAGAAAATAATGCAAACGGGTCAGAAGGACCTATGACATAACTTATCCTGATGAAATTTCTCAAGTACAAAAGTTCACTGTGTATGAATGGAAGATGGTAACAGAGTTCAAGACATGACTGAATTCAGTTTTCCTTATTTAGTAATAAAAAAACATAGTGATATGCTCATATTTTAATATGAACAGCATAAGTAGTTATTAGGTTCTGATTTGTTAAAATTGTATCATATCATGTATGCCTTATACTATACTTGATATCTCTTAAGATATAAAAATAGTTGTTTTGCCAAAGTTCATTGGATCATGTTAAAAAATTCTTGGTCCCCATCATGAGCTGTGATTTGGAGCAAATATTATACTTGTATAGCCAGATATTCTGTATGCTTGTCTTTGTATTATTTTTTCCTTAACACAATTATGCCAACCCCCAGTTCTTTGTTTAGATACAAATGCTGGCTCCAGTTCTCAGCATCTTTACTCTTCCTGATGGCAGCTTCTAGTTCTTTCCTGATCCTTTTCATAGACTCTTTAATGTGTACTGTTAGATTTATTATAGAACTTTAGAAGTTTTTTTCCTTTTGTTATGTAGCTTGGGAGAATACTGGATTACGCGTAAGTGCAAATCCAGAATAGTGAGTGATGTGGATACACAAAGTCCAGTGTTCTCCGTTATCCCCTGAAACTATTACTGACACTAAATATAATAAAAGTAAAATGTTTTCGTTATTGCTGAGCATATCTCTCAGCTGTCTATGAAAGTAATTAGAAAAATTCTTAACACTGAATATGTAACATGCCCTTCAAATGTGGAACCTTGAGGAACATGGACTTTTTAAGACAAAAAAAAGGAAGAGCATTACTCATAATTAGGTCACTTGAGAGGTATGAATAACAATAATGTGTTTTCTATTCATTATTTTTAGCTTTGCCCCTGTTTATTGAAGAAAGAAATTGAGAGCTGTGGATGAGATACTATACAGCAGTGCCTAAATGTTATGCTACTGCCAGAATGTTCTGAGAGCTATGCAAAAACACTGGTGCAGTCCATTTTTATCCATTATTAACAGAACTTGGTTATAGAAGTGGACCACCAGGAATGTTTGTTTTTGAATTTCACTATTTATTTGGCTGTAGGAGCAACTGCTAGGTCCAAGAACTTTCCTAGGTGGTAACAGAACTCTGTTACATAAGTATGTATGGGATTTGTGATATTACAGGTGCATTCATAGATTAGTATTAGGCTAACTGTCCTTGTGAGCCATTTCAAGCCTAGCCAGTTATCCCTTGTGAGACTCTAACCCTGCACCTTGTGTTTGTAAGGCAAACACCTTAACCATTATGCTACCCTCCAAACCCTTTCTTTCCGAGAGGGAGCAGGTTTGTTCTTTAGAAATTCTTAAATTTTGATTTTTTTCAGTTGGGAAGGGAGCTTTGACAATCTAAAGGAGAAGGTCAGCAGTTTATGGTTAGTGATGGAGACATTAGGCATGGTGTATGACATTTGGAGTGTTTTTCCCCGGACCTCCATTGAAAATTGGCTTCATTCCACGTCAGACTTTCCCAGTAAACAAATGTTAAATAAATAAAAAATATAAAAATAAATATGAGGGGACTATATTTGTAAGAACAATGTTAAGAATGTTTCCTCCTGTAGTAGGTTAGTTAACTAATTGCTTTGAAGAAATTATCAGTTTTTAAATCCTGGAATTTAGGGACATACACAGCTTTTGACTTATATGTATATGCTAATTGATGGATAGTTAAAACCACCTACGAAGGAGGCAGTTTCCATTATGGGAATTTCCAAAGGTACATTAAGGGATCTAATGTGGTCATTAACATGCAGAGTACCCTGAAATAGAAAAAACATTTTAATAATTTGTTTTGTTTAGGATAAGTCGGAATTCAATGACTCAGTATTCAAAGGTAGTTGCTAGACATAAAATCCAGGAGACCACTGAATAGTTTAGCCCAAAGTCCTAATTGCCCCAAAGCACTGTCTGGTTAAATGATTTGCCCAAGGTGACACAGCAGGCAAGTAAAGGATGAAGAAATCAAACCCCGTACCACAGGAAGTAGTTTATTAACAGCTCACAGGCTGAATTTTATGTACTAATTGAGGTGATACAGTTGTTTATATATATGATTTCTGACAAATATGGAAATGCCGCACCTCCTCCTAGTTGAATACATGCCAAGCTCTAAACCCTAGTAAGGAGTGATTGCTATTTTTATAATGAAACCAAGTCTCAGTTACAACACAGGCATGGATTTGTTCACATTGCAGGAGGGCCTCTATGTCAGGCAATTTGTTAAGATTTCTGGCTTTAGAAGAGCAAGCTTGACATAGATTGATTTGGATATTATTGTAATGTTATCTTTATTTGTTATGGTGGAATGACCAGTAGGTGGATGTGCCTAAAAAGGCATATAGGGGCAGTAAAGGCCTTGGCGTAAGCCATGGCAAAAGAAGTACAGGCCATCCTTTGTGAATCCAGTTGATCTGTCCACCATAATATCCCAAGCTGGCATATACTGGAACCCCCCTGAAAGTGATAACAAGTATGTAACTAAGTACTGCAGCCAATTATCTTTTCTTCATATCTAGGCATCATGCTGGGTGAAGGCAGGATTCCACTCAGAACCAGAGTCTTACCTGCATGTGAGACATGCAAAGTGAGAGCCAACATGCTGCATTTCATGTCCCTCAGGGTTGAGCACCTAGTCAGTCACACTCACATGGGCTACCATGAAATCATATTCATATTTGCTCATCAAGGATTATGTCTTTGGAAAGATATCTAATCATCATTATGTAATTGTCCATGACACCACCACCTTGTCCAGCCTTGCAAGCATAGAGTTAAAGTGTCTAGTACTGGAGTCACCAATTACAAGGACATTTCCATTTGTACTTGTTGGCTTATTGTCAGTAGATGGTTTACAGCCTGCAGCCTGGATACTCTTTACTGTGTGTGCGTGTGTGTGTGTGTGTGTGTGTGTGTGTGTGTGTGTGTGTGTGTGTGTGTGTGTGTGTGTGTACATGTGTGTGTGTGTATGTGTGTGTTGTGTTGTATTGTATTTTCAGATATCTGTTGAAGCTTTAAATATCCTAAATCTAAGAGGCTTTGGAAGTGACATTTTGACAACCTCAGCTTATGTTGGTTTGGTATGCTGAAGCAGATTTGGAGGATGGTAGTATGCAGTGCCCACAGAACATGTTTTTAGGGAAAATGTGGCCTCCATGTCATATAAAACGAATGCCTCTCGCAGGTTGTATTATATATGTCAAGTAATTGTTTAATGTCTGTGAGAGTATGGCAATTTCTACACTGTCATTTAAAATTATTCTTAGAGCTAAAGTCTTTTATTTACTAAATTGCCTTTTACAAATATTCAAAATTATTTGTAAACAACCCACACATCCCATGCCATGTTTGCAATAGAGTTCAGTAATCATTAATCTCTCTCTTTATATATATATATATATATATATATATATATATATATATATATATATATATATATATCTGCACCCACACACAAATACACACATACACACACAGCAAGAGGGAGGGAAATATACACAAACAAACACACACACACACACACACACACACACACACACACACACACACACACACACACACACACACACACACACACACACACACACATTCCAACACACACTCATGCCCACAGATGTACAGATAAATGGAGATGTTAGATATGGGGTATACAGATGAATACACTCCTCACAGAGGCTGGAACACATCCTCATTCTGTCTGTCTCGGTCTGTAAACTCTCATCTAATACACCATGAAGCATACTAACACATGTATTTGATGTTCTCATGTAATTATTTAAAACTCACTGTTAGCCATTTCAATATTCCCTCACTATCTTCATTAAAACAAAGAGAAAATTCTTGAAGTAATTTTACCAGTGATTATATTACATAATACTATGAATCTTGGGAATTTCAGTATCTGCTAGGGTCAAAAATCCAATAACCAGTGAGCACAATCTGCTTCATAAAAATATTTCAAAAAAATTCCTGCATTCATTGTGGTCAGATAATTGTACAATCCCAGACATTATTCCGGTATTGAAAATACCTCTTCTTTGGTCTGTCCTATTTATTGCTAGGAAAGTTATAACTAAAAACAGGAAATGTAAAACTACTCTCTCTTTTACTAGTGAATTTATCTGTCTAGCCAAATCTATTTGTAAAAATTAATAATTGACCATAAAAATGAAAACTAGAAATGTAACTCATTAGTACATAGGCTAACAGAAATTTAAGGAGCTATTAAAAAGTGCTGATGGTTTTGTGTAAACGGCTTTTGTATATAGTTTTATTTTATTTTGATTCAAATTGATGAATTATTGTTGGAATATGAAAATCAAATAAAATCTTAAAAAAGTCCAGTATTAATTTGGTCCTGACAAACTGTTCCACAAGAGTAATGCCCTCGTTTACCCAGAACCCAGTGCTAAGAGATCATTGTCTGGTATTTACCTGCTTTTCAGTAGGAAAACAAAGTAAAACAATCCGACTATTTTTCTCTTAATTGAGGAAAAGACAAGCTGCTGACATTTGTTTCTAGATTGTTCTGCTGTCCTCCAAAAATTAAATTAAGAGGTTGGTTTAATCATCTATGAAACACAGTTCTACTCCAAAAATTTTCTCTCTTTTTTATACTTAGATGGTTTTAATACCTAGCTTCTCTTTGGGTCTCCCGTGATGTCTTCTTCTAAGTGAAAAATAGAAGGCAGGCTTGGCCTAGTTATTAAACACACGTAAATGTTAATTACCAAAACTACTGCATGAAACTAAGAAAAGAATGCAAACAGTTTTGTAATGAAAGCTACCTTAATACTGAAAAATGCCTTGAAGTATTTAGAAATCTCAGCAATTTTGGAAGGTAAATCAGTCACTTAATGAACTGGGCACCCCACAGAACTGATAAAGTTTCCATCAAAGACCCAAACTGTGAAATGGGCTTTTAAAATTCATCCCATCACTTAGCCATCCCAATTCTGATGGTTACTCCATAAGTTTTTTATATACATGTGACATTCTTATAACTATTCCTTTGACTCATTGAATTAACGCCTCACTCCGTAGAAACTCATTCTCAACACTCTGGAAATAATTAACACTCATTCTCTCTGTAAATGATTCCCAAGTGATAGTTTTCCACCTAAGGTTCTGTATAACTCTTGCATTATTCAGCAAATGCCTGAAAAAATGATCATCTTTTCCATTAACTAAAGTCATCAATACTCTCAGCCTGCCATAGTCATTGCAGTGAGGGTTCTGCCAAGGTCACGTCATCTTTGTCAGATTACTACTGCTAATTAACAGAGCTCATTAATGAGAACTGTATCCTTGCATCGTGTTTTCATTTCTGACTAAAGCCAGTGAGTAATTTTATGATTCATTCACTCCTATTAGATGATGTTAGTGACCGTGGGCCTGACTGTTTTACCTTATACTGGTTTGCTAGTTACTTCGGGAATCACTCTGCTAATGCAGCAGTCAATGGGAGACTATGTTCTGTGTCTAAGTGTTGCAGAGGTGCACCACAATGCTCTGGCCATTTATTTTCTCTGATTATAACTAAGAGCTTATTAAAGCTTCACTGAGCCTCACCTGATATGCAAATGGCATGGCCATCTTAGGATCTACATTTTTCTCAGAACTCATTAAATTAAAACTTTTGAATGATATTAACACACTCTCCTGCCCCGATTCTAAAATGTTAACAATGAATGTTAACACAACCAAACCTAAGCCTATATATTTCATTACCAATACAAGAATGTCAGGGATTCATCCTTTTAAGAAAATCACAGCCCTCAGGCTAACCAAATAAAGCAGTCCAGTCTTTTATATGATTGGACATCTGTGTAAATCCCACATTGTACTCAAACTTGCATGATAAAAGGGTGTTAAAAGAGTTATTAAGCTCTGAACTAGAGAAGATTGTCTTGTAGTAGAGAAATGTGTTCTAATAATGTATAATTAGAGCATGGTCTCTGTCTTCTAACCAACATTCATGCAAATAAAGCAAAACCTTGCTCAATAAAATTTGTGATTTTATAACACAGTCCAGGAAAAGAACATATGCCACGTACTAAGAATAAACTTAAAGCAAATTGTCTCCCCATTTTATAGAGTTCCTCTTTTGCCCTCATAGCTATCCCATAAAAAATCCAAACCCTTGGATACTGCATCCTTCCTAAATCAAGTATCTGCAGACAAGGAACCTCTGCTCAGCTAACATTACTACAGTTTCACTCACCATTCCACAATCTTCCTTGATAGCCTACAACGTAGTCACCCACATCAGTGTTAAAGACTAGAATGATGTCCCACACAGCATCCCACCTCTTCACACTTACTGCGTTCTAACCATCACTGAAAGTGTACCAGAAATTTCTGAGCATCTGCTACAACAGTGGTTGTACCACATTAATCATAATTAATTTCCTTTCTGGGTATGACCTCTGCACACATGGTTATTTCCTCAGTTTTGCTTATACTCTCCCGCAGGAATTTTAAGTAACACAGGATGGCATCCCTGATACTCAGTACTCTACATTTTTAGGATTTTAGCAGTGTTTACTTACTAATTTATTTAATGCTAATTTCATTTGTAACTTTGTTATTCATTTCTGTATCTCCCTTATTTTATTAAGTATGATCCCTTTATATAAGCCTTTCTGCAAAGTACAGCATTTCTTTATCTCATTCACCTCTCTCCAAATCTCCTCCGTTTGCCTTTTAAACATATTTGCTAATTTAAATAATATCATACTGGTATTCTGATGAAGTCCTGTCATTGTAGGCACGAAAGCGCTTAACACTTGTATTTTTCATTAAAAGTCGTTTTTATCCAGTATCCCATTCCAGTATGATTTGTTGGATTGGTTATTTTTTTCATGCTGGGCCTTATTTTGGGGGTTATTAATATTGTACTGTACAATTGTATCTCCTTACAGTTCTGTGATTTTTTTGTAATATATTTTGGTTGTTTTACAGTAACCTTGTTATGGTTGAAAAGTGATTCTTGCAGTCCAGTCTGATTAGCTGATCTAACTATATAATTAAATTAATACACTATTATTAGGGATTAATAGTCTTCCAGCATTTTTTGGAAGGAGGATCTGGACAGCCTGAGATCTTAGCTGAGCCTAGATGAAGGTAATTATACACTAATTCAGTGTTAACAAGTCCTTCATGAAGAAGAACTTGAGAACCTTGTAATGAATGCATACTTTTGGACAGAACACCATTTTCACATTTGCAAGCATTTGCTCTTTACTGAGCACTGTACCTATGCAGTCTTTCAAAGCAGACAGTATATTGTGATGAATGTGTTGACTGTTGATTTACATGGTTGTATGAACTTCATTTTCTTGATGAACACCCAGATATCTAATGCCTGAGACCTCCCGTCAAACTGGATATAAGATTTGGCCATCCCATGCTGTTGTGCAGTTATGTGATGTTACTACTGATTTCTTGGAATTAGATATATAAAAGTACTTTCCCAATTTACTTACAGACTAAAGAAATGAAAAATCAAGATCTGCTTGTACATTGTGGATGTAAAGATCATCAGCAAACAAAGACACTTTGAATCTAAGTAGTAGAGCATCACTGACCTCTAATTTTAAAGATATCTGCATAAATGTCTGAAAAAGTGGGTCAGTTGCCATTCCAGAAAAGGAGCTGAGTATGTTTGGAGCATATGTACGAAAGAGCCAGGAGTGAATGCGTTTGAGTACTTCAAGTAGATATTCTCAGCTGATCTTGTCAAATACTTTTGCAGTGTCTGCCGCCATGGCTAGGTTACGGGTACCTTACAGCATTCAGAGCTTACATCTCTTTTACATATGTTGCTGGTACTGCTTTCTTTGTACAAAGTCAGGTGTCCTCCTGATGAGATGTTAAACTGAGGCCACACTTGCAAGAGTTAGTTGCAGCTCAGGTGGAGCTAAATGATTCCATGA
Source organism: Protopterus annectens (assembly GCF_019279795.1). NCBI lineage: Eukaryota > Metazoa > Chordata > Ceratodontiformes > Protopteridae > Protopterus > Protopterus annectens. The sequence goes on from NC_056733.1 coordinate 1,041,055,982, forward strand.
CACTTACTGAAAAAAGAACAGGGACTTTTACTCAGCCTGCCTTACAAATGCTGTATCACTCTCAGTGTTACGTTTCCTACTTCCTTGAGTAAGATACCAGTGTAGCCACCATTTTGCATATAGAAACTTCTAAATCAGCCATGAGAAAGACCTCACCATAATCATGTGAAATGTCAGGATCCCCTTTAGCTGAGACTGAATGGTTGAAAATGGACTTACATATACTAAGCCCGAGACAGCTGTTTCTTGGAATATTCCCTTTTTCCACAGATATGGTGATCTCAGAGTTAGTATATAGAAGTTCAGAGGGTATGGGAGCCTCCTGCAAAAAAAGAAGCTCAAAAGGAGAAGACCAGAGTTTGATATTTGCTTGTCTCCTGGAGTTTTGGTGGTTTTTCAGCCTGTTGGCTCTCGGCATTAAGAGTGCCGACTTTTCAATAGGGAACCATTCCCAGAAATTAATTGTACTTTTGTATTATTTATTTATTTTTAAGTAGGTAAGTGAAATGATTCTTTGACACCTTTCATCTAAATCCCAGACCACAAGGGTAATGCAGTTCCATTTCTTAAGTTGAGATGAAATGTGTTGATCCAGTAAATTAACCAAATCTTCAGACCTCATTTCACCAGAAGAAGCACTAATGAACCTACCCCTTATAGGAAAATGTTTGCACTCATTCCCTAGGTTTGAAATAATGAAGTTCAATGTGATGGAATTTTTTTGTGTGCTGCAGCTCAAATCAATATAAACTCTATACACACACCCATATATAACAAAATTAAATTAAAAAAATGACTTTAAGCGCATCACCAAATATGTATAAAAACAGGAAGAAGTACCTCTAAAACAGAGTGAACATTTATGTGTATAATACAATAATGGAAATGGATAAAAATGAAAAAATCTTTTTGAAAATATTTTACTCTTAATATCTCTCTCTCGCTATATATATATATATATATATATATATATATATATATATATATATGGTTCCCTATCAGAAGCCTGAAACACTATAAGCCTGAAAATCAAAATCCTGAAAACTATAGACTGAAAGACCAAAATCCTGAAAGACCAAAATCCTGAAACTCAAAATCCTGAAAACACAAAATGGACATACTGACGTCATTGTGGCTTTGCTATTGTTAGCCCTGTGGTGTTGGGTCATGCATTGGGTTCAGGTAAGTGTGTTGGTTTTATGTTAGGGTTAGGGCGGTTTAAGTGAGTTAGGGTTAGGGCGCAGGTTAGGCATGTATGCCATAGTGACAAATATTGGGGTTAGACGGTTTAAGTGAGTTAGGTTAGGGCTGGGTCAGGTGAGTGTGCGATAGTGATGGACCTTAGGGTTAGGGTTAGGGTCAGGGTCAGTTGGTAGATATTAGTGTCTTTATAGTGACATATTAGCATTATTTGTGTTTTCAGGATTTTGAGTTTCAGGATTTTGGTCTTTCAGGATTTTGGTCTTTCAGTCTATAGTTTTCAGGATTTTGATTTTCAGGCTTATAGTGTTTCAGGCTTCTGATAGGGAACCATATATATATATATATATATATAAATATATATATATATATATATATATATATATATATATATATATATATATATATATATATACATATGTATATATATATATATATATATATATATATATATATATATATATATATGGGTCTACTAGGATTGAAATTACACTATTTCGAAATCCAGTAGTAGATGCCACTAACGCAAAAGTGCACTTCACCAAAAGTGCACTTTCGCGAACACCACTTGAGCGAATGGTTATGGACCTTAGGATTAGGGCTTGGGTTAAGGATAGTGGATAGCTAGTGGGGCTATCCACTATCCTTAACCAAGTCCTAACCCTAAGGTCCATGACTACCACACCACAGTGGAGGACATTGCCCATTCAATCTAGTGGTGTTCGTGAAAGTGCACTTTCGGTGAAGTGCACTTTTGCCTTAGTGAGCATCCACTACTGGATTTCTAAATAGTGTAATTTTGATCTCCAGTAGTAGACCCATATATATATATATATATATATATATATATATATATATATATATATATATATATATATATCTATGACAGTCTTTTAAAGAATACAATATTAATATAAAATATATAAAAATCTATTCTAAGAAAATTAAGTATATTTATATAATTCAGTCAAACATTTAATTAAGATTAATACCATAAATGGCTCCTAAATTCAAAAATCCATCTTTTGCCTTTTGCATGTAATTAATGCAATTTATGATTTTTATTGGGTGAATTGCAAATCCTCCTGTCATTTCTAACAAAATTAAAAAGTGCTTCCTTATGAAGCATTTGATGGCAAAACAATGCTGTACGTTCTTTGGAACACCTCAGATCACTAAGATAGAGTGAGCAGACCTGATGTTTCTCTCACATAAAATGATCCACATTTACAAAGTACCAAATCAACCACCCATTCTGTAGACCATGTAATACATTCACGTATTTCAAAAACAGTATAAGTTTTGGATGAGGTAAAAAAATATACAAAATACACAAATACTACAAGGGAAACAACCCACTGATCTGGTTCATAGGTTCATAGATTAACTAACTGCCCGTTTGGGACATTTTAAGCCTAGTCAATTAACCCATGTAAGAATCAAACCCTGCACTTTGTGTCTGTAAGGCAAATATCTTGACCATTATGCCAACTTTATAAAATACACAACTACTCCTAGGGAAACAACCCACTGATCTGGTTCATAGGTTCATAGATTAATATTAGGCTACCTACCCATTTGGGCCATTTTAAGCCTAGCCAATTATCCCATGTGAGAATCAAACCCTGCACATTGTGTCTGTAAAGAAAATATCTTAACCATTATGCCAACTTTATAAAACACACAACTACTCCTAGGGAAATAACCCACTAATCTGGTTCACAAATAAATCTGTCTAGGGATATCATCTTATGGTTTTGTATATTCTGACAAATAACCACCAATAGTTTCCCCCCTTCTAGATGAATAAATGCATCACTGTGAGAGAGTAGTATCTGAAAAATATATCTGACCTTTAAGTATGCCAATAGTGACTTATTACCCCCTTAATTTTTTGCAGATTATTTCCATATGTAGTAATGAACCTTAAGGGGCCACTATCATTAAAGGGAACTTTATATTACAACAGATTTGATTTTAATTTTGCATTCACTCTATTCCTTGCATCACTTATCATTTTGTGGTCATAACCTCTCTTCACAGCTTGTCACAAAGGATTTATACTGAACAGCTTATGGTATAATTTGGTACTCATAGTGCTACCAGTGCTACCCAAAAGCAGTGTTACAGAATCATCCGGAACGTCAGTACTGAATAAACTACAATCTGCACTAAATCTTAATCCCATCATATTGTTATTTAAATATTGGCAAAATTGTTTAAACTTATCATCCTAACCATCCCAAAACAGCCATACATCATCCAAAAATATCTGACACATAATTAATTATGAATTGAACCACTTGTGAGAAAAATCATAAATATATAAAAGCTCAAAATAACCAACATATAAATCTGTGTAAATAGGGGCAAATAGGTTCATAGGTTCATAGGTAGGCACTAGGCTATCTGCCCAAGGGCATTTATATGCCTAGCCGGAATGTGTTGGCTTTCGCCTCCCTTTTGGATTAGTTTCCTGAGCCTCTGTCCAGCAGGGCCATTGAAGTGATCCCAGAGGTAAATTTACGATTTCCCATCCACTCGTCACGATTTCTCTTGAAGAGAGTCAGTAAGGGGCTTTGCCTAACATAGATTGGGATTCTATTCCAGAGTGAGGGAAGTCTCTGGGACAGGAATCTATCCCTCCAGCATGTCCTATTTATTGTTGTGCTGAGGTTTAAATCCCTAGAGCATGTGGCTCTAAGTGATTTGGTTTTCTTGATGTGGAGTATGTCCATTAATTCTGGGTTAGACATGGCCTTGTACGTCAGGCAGAGATCACCTCTGAGTAGGCGGTAAGCAACCGAGTAGAGCTGGAGTTTCTTTAGTCGAGCTGCACAGGACATCTGTTTGAGGCCCACAATCCTCTTGGTGAGGTACTTCTGTGGTCTTTCCAGTTGTTGCAGGTGTTGAGTAAGGTACATCCCAAATGGGGCATTGTACTCTATTATGGGCCTGATGAGCGATGAGTAGAGGGGCACAATGACCTCTCTTGATCTAGATGTGAACCCTTTTGTGATTAGGTGGGCTACATAGAAGGATTTTCCAACCATTTTGGCTATGTGATTATCAAAAGAGAGATTGATATCTACTTGAGTCCCCAGATCCCTAATTACATCTTCCGTACTTAGTGGATTACCACCTATGTGGTAGTTCATGGGCACTTTGTTTTTCTCAAAGGGGATGACTATGTACTTTTTGGCATTTAGCTTGAGGCCATGGTTCTGACACCAGGTATTCGTCTCTGTGAGACCCTTCTGGAGGATGTCTGTGTCAGCCAGAGAGTCAATTATGGCCCCCAGTTTGCAATCGTCTGCGAACTTGGTCAACCATGCAAATGTGGCAATGTGGCCAGCAAATGTGGCAATCATAACAGATCCTCTTTCTTTGCAAATAACATTTCCCATCAAAGTGTATCACATTTGTTAATTGAACAATAGATAATAGGCATAATAAAAGCTCATTAAATTCCATTGGATGCAGCTCACCCTATCCAACCAATATTTGATTGCTTCCAACCCCTTAACATGTGGGATGGATGTATATAAATGTTGAATATCCAAACTGCACGACATGTCGTATCTAATACCTGCACATCCTCCATTAACGAAAAAAAAATGCAGTGGTGCCACACAGCCTAACTCTAAAATGGGTCAAAAGGGGCTTCAAATAAAATTCTAAAAATTTTAAAATGGGTTCAGCAAGTGAACCAATTCCTGAGACAAAAGGTCTGCTCAAAATGGGACTAATCCCTTTATGAACCTTTGGTAATAAATATACCTGATTGTTAATCTCTATATGTTTTATCTTTTTTGGTCACTATGTCTGATAAAAAAGAATCTGTGTTTTTTGAACATACTTGTGGGGTCTAACTCAAGATGTATCTAGGTTTGTACATCACTAAGTTGTTCATAAGCCTACGTCTTGTAATCTTTCTTGGTCTGAAACACAACACTCCCAGATTTGTCAGCATTTGTCACTACCATGTCCTGTTTGAACTTTTAAAGCATTCAAAGCTTGTTTTTCACCATGTGTAAGACTACAATCAAAATTTGTACAGATATCTGTTTAGTTGTAATACAATTTTTAAAACTGAATGTTTGGATATTTTTACACTTGGGTGGTAAGGTGGGTGAAAACTAGATTTCTTAAATTAAAAAAAAATGCCCATATTATTATCTCACTGTTATGTATCTTTAGACAAATGCCAGTACTTTAACTTCAAAAGTCTGGTGAAAAACTTTATATCCTGCTCTCAGTCAGGCAGGTTAACAAGTAACTAGGCATAAAGTTTAATCCTTTATTTAGCTAATATTGTACAGTCTTATGAATACTGTTTGTTTGTGTCTTTCGGCTTTTCCCGGTTAGGGGTCGCCACAGAGGAACTCCGGTCCGCTAATGATTGGTAATTGATTTTTATGTGCCGAGTTACCAGCCCTGACACACAACCTTCAATGAAGGTACGCCCATTCACACATGTCTCCACGCAGAAAACACTTTAGCTGATAATCGAACCGGACAGCGTCTTACAATGACAATGCTAAAGACTAAAACCAGTAAAATTAATAAACAAAATGTAATCCTTTATTTAGCTAATATTGTACAGTCTTATAAATACTAAAACCAGTATTTATTTATTTATTTTTTATTTATTTTACATTTGTTGACCGGGCTAGTCCAGCTGGATATATGTCCATTTTCAGTGGAGGCCCGGGGAGAAAAGCTCCAATGGTTATAACAAGTATAGGGAATACAAAAAAATACACAAAGCAAAACAAAACAAAAATTAAGCATAAAAGATAATCAGACTTTAGTATAGGTAAGTTACATGTCAGAGGAAATATACATAACAAGATAGTATTCCTAAGAAAAAGTTATTAAATAATTGCAATACGCAAAAAACGTAGTATAAATAATACATAGTCATTTTTTTTTTTTTATAGTATATATGAGATAAGTTATATCCACAAGGATGTTATGTACGTAGGGATCAGTCAGGATGTAGTATAGAGACAAGGAAATATAGAGGTAGAGGAAAGGAGGAAGAAAGGTTAATCAGGATTGGTATAGGAGCAAAGCCAGTGTTTATTAAGATGGATTCTCAGTTGTTTTTTAAAGAGTGGAAGAGTGGACAAAGATGAAATATTGAGTGGAAGTTTGTTCCACATTTTGCCAACTGAGTTGGAAAAAAGACAATCTCCTGCAGCATTATTGGTTTTGGTACTATTAACTAGTAGTTTATCTGAAGAACGTAGTTGTTTCAGATTGTTGTAGGGAGTAAGGAGGTTAGAGAGTATTGGTGTTTTTGATGGTTGATATAGAATGTTGTGAGCTATTAAGAGCTGTTGATAAAGCTTGTTAGGAAGTTCAAGCCAGTTTAGTTGTTTTAAGTTCAGGCAGTGGTGTGTTCTAAACTGGGATCCTGTGGCAAATCGAGCAATATTATGGTAAGATGAAGCAAGTTTCTTAAGGTTACTTTTAGAGAGATTTGTGTAAATAGGGGAAGCATATAGAAGGGTAGAGAGGAGGTGAGATTGGGCTAAGGTGGTCCGGGCTTCAGGTGTAAGGAAGGATTTGATTCTGTAAAGGGATCCAATCTTTTTGTTAACTACTTTTATTTTGTTATTGATGTGACAGTCATAGTTAAGATTATTGTCAATAGTAATACCTAGTAGTTTTGTAGAAGAATCAGGAGTAATATGAGTGTTATCAGTGGAAGTAATAGAGAAGTTTAGGGAAGTAGCTTTGTGGGTAGGTGCAAACAGTAGTAATTTGGTTTTCTTGGGAGTAAAAATTGTGTTGGTAATAATGTTAAAACAAAAAAATTAATAAACAAAATGTAATCCTTTATTTAGCAAATATTGTACAGTCTTATGAATACTAAAACCAGTAAAATTAATAAACAAAATGTAATCCTTTATTTAGCAAATATTGTACAGTCTTATAAATACTAAAACCAGTAAAATTAATAAACAAAATGTAATCCTTTATTTAGCTAATATTGTACAGTCTTACATATACTAAAACCAGTAAAATTAATAAACAAAATGTAATCCTTTGTTTAGCTAATATTGTATAGTCTTATGAATACTAAAACCAGTAAAATTAATAAACAAAATGTAATCCTTTATTTAGCTAATATTGTACAGTCTTATGAATACTAAAACCAGTCAAATTAATAAACAAAATGTAATCCTTTATTTAGCTAATATTGTACAGTCTTATGAATACTGAAACCAGTCAAATTAATAAACAAAATGTAATCCTTTATTTAGCTAATATTGTATAGACTCATTAATCCTAAAACCAGTAAAATTAATAAACAAAATGTAATCCTTTATTTAGCTAATATTGTACAGTCTTACGTATACTAAAACCAGTAAAATTAATAAACAAAATGTAATCCTTTGTTTAGCTAATATTGTATAGTCTTATGAATACTAAAACCAGTCAAATTAACAAACAAAATGTAATCCTTTATTTAGCTAATATTGTACAGTCTTACGAATACTAAAACCAGTCAAATTAATAAACAAAATGTAATCCTTTATTTAGCTAATATTGTATAGACTCATTAATCCTAAAACCAGTCAAATTAATAAATAAATGTTCACCATTTATATTTGGTTAGCATCACCCGAAGGTTACTGTAATAGCCGCTTTCATTCCTGGACTTGTCCTATTTATATCCTCTCCATTTGTATTTATAGGGTTGGACTCTGAAAAGTCCATTTTGACTTTGGGTGCATTTCAGACTCAGTATCAGTGCTGGATAATGCTCATGACTCTGAAAAAATATCAGAGTGCTGTAGAATCAATTTCCAGTTTTGTCACTATCTTTTGTTTTTATTTTTTTGTTTTAACATTATTACCAACACAATTTTTACTCCCAAAAATGCACTGCCTTTCTTAACATCAATTTAATGAAGCCTATCACGAGTCATAGTCTTAAAGGTCACGTTTAAACTTTTTTAAATTTATGTGATTCCAAATCAGCATTTAAAGGCTGTATGTTACTAGCCAAAGTCGCATTCAAAGATGTAAACAAAATATGGTCATGAAAAGCATCTAGTTTAGCAGCATCCCTATTAACAACTTGCTTTAACCTAAATATATCTTGTCCATAAAAATTAATGAAGCAGTCTATGAACATATAGAAAGCTAGCTTTTGTACAACAAGCCATCATTGCATAAATGCAGCACTGTGCAACCCAACACTTGGTTGGAGAAAAATTCTTTAAGTCCCTTTGGTGCCATACCCAGCTGCTACTGTGCCTTAAGTAGACAAAAGTGTTATACGTGAATGCAACCTTTTGGGAGACAGTATAAGCTCAACAAACATCTTCTGATGTTATGCTCCACATTCCTGGCAAAGGAACTCAGCATCTTAGAAAAAAAAATTCTTATCAGTTAAGGCTGCTGCCAAGCAAGGAAAAGGCAAAATATCATCTTTATCCTTGTGAAATCAAATGGGGCAGCCATATTCTGCAAATATTTCACCATATAATACCATCAGAAAAGTCAGCTCCAGCACAGCAATTTTATATTTCAACACCTGTGCACAAACTTTGGTCCGAGATGTATAGGGTGCATGTGTGGTATATAGCAACCAAAGAAATCCCAAGACGAATGTTTTAATTACAGGGCTACCTCTAAAGTGTAAAACACAAGGCAGGCTTCCATCCTCAAAAAGGGGGCTTCTTCAGAGTAAATTTCTGCTGCTGCTGTCAGTCATATATAAGACTTATTGGCAGGAAGACCTTATTATAACAATTATTATCCAAAAATTAAAGAATCACATACTGCAAATAAACTCCAAAAGTCACAAAAAGGCAGTAACCACGTAGAAGAATTGCCGCCAACTCCGTTGTGAGTGCTAAAAAGTTTATTTCACCACAAATCCAAAACCACATAAACCATGAACGCCTTTATAATAAATGTGCAAAGACACAGCGTTTTCGTCTGTTACTATGACTTCTTCAGATGACCAGTATGTTATCCAAATCAGTTCATTTATATACATTCATTTAATTAGCTGTCCAATAAAAACCTCAGTTAGTTAAATAAGTAAATAAATAGTGAATTAAAATCTTGATGTTGGTTTACCAAAAAGGAAATTACTTTGCCACCCAAGTTAAAACAATAGTTATTGTAACAGCTAGAAAAATCATATATTTATGGTTATAGAATCATGTCAATATTGAAATTACAAAGTTATGAAACTTAAAATTGATATACAAAAAACATTACCAATAAAATATGTATTAAAATCATTTGTTAAAACCTGTTTAAATTAATAAAATAATAAATCAGGAGCTCTCTCTGGTGGCCAAACTGAATTATTTCACCTTATTATTATAATTTTGCTGATTTTAATTTTAGCAATGGTAGACTAGATATATTATCATTCAAGCCTGGGTGTTTACCGGCTTCCAATGTTAGTTGCCACCATAGTTCTCTGTATTCTATTTTATCCTCCCAGGGTCCACCCCTGATGTCACATTTAATCTGCTCAGTTACTAAAAATTTATATTTATATTCAGCACATATCTAACTATGTTTATATAGGGTGTTGCTTTCCTTTTTTGTCAATATGTCATACATGTGTTCATAGATCCTTCTTTTTAATACTATCTCCATCTTGCCAATATAGAAGGACCCACATTTTTCACAGAAGGCTAAATAAACTATTCCTTTTGTTTCACAATTAAAATAATCTGGGCTGTACACCCATCTTTTTCTACCTTCCAAATAATAACCTTCTTTATTTAACACATAAATACATTGACTGCAGCGCCCACATTTATATGTGCCTGTTTTATTCCTCCTTTTGTTGTGATTATGTTTGTTTTCTAAAATGTTACCTATACTTTGGGAATTCTTATAAATTATTTTTTTAGGTATTTTGGACAAATTTTCTGTGTCCGTTAGGGATATAAATTTTTCCCATTCCTTCAAAAATATTTTTTTAATAACATTATTTAAGCCATTCTATTCCAATATTAGTGCCTGCTGGAATTCCTCACCATTACTATTCTTCTTATGTTCGTTACTTAAACATATTTCATTTCCTACCTGCTTATTATTATTATATATAGGTGAAAATCTACCATTCCTTCCTATTTCTACCTCTCTTCTTATTTGTTTAATAAATTCCATGGGGTAGCCTCTTTCCATAAACATGTTTTCAAGCAAGTCACATTCCTTCTTGAAATCTATGTCAGAACTTGTCATACGGCTTCCCCTAACAAATTGCACTTTATCTATATATCTTTTACAGTGCATAGGGTGTGCACTCTGAAAGTGTAAATATGAATTACAGGAGGTTTCTTTTCTGTATATCTTAGTTTCAAATTTCTGACCCTCCTTATGCACTTCTAAATCCAAATATACTAATTTACTTTCTGAAATGTTGTGAGTAAATTCTAAAAATTTGGTTGTTTCCCTCATATATGTTAGGAATTTGCTCAATTTTTCTGTTCCCGCAGTCCAAAAAATGACTATGTCATCTAAGAATCTTTTATAAAGAATCCAGCAGGTTTTAAATTCTGATTTCAATATAAATTTTTCTTCACAGTTAGCTAATATTAGGTTGGCATAGGTAGGGGCACATGCTGCCCCCATTGCTACCCCTTTTATTTGTTGAAAGAATTCCCCTTTAAAATGTATAAAATTATATTTCAATACCAAATCCATGAGCCAAAGGTTAACCAATTTTTCTCTATGTGTCATCCCTTCATATTCAAAAACTATTTCTTCCAACATCTCTTTTCCTTCCTCATAGGGAATTGATTAAAATAGGTCTACTATATCTATGGTAATAAAAAGGACATTGTCCTGCCAAGGACAATCCCTTAAGTCCTTGAGTAAATCCCAAGAATCTCTCAATATACTAGTCCTTTTGGTCCACAACTTTTTAAATTTATTGTCTACATATTTAGCTAAAGCTTGTGTTTTAGACCCTTCTGCTGAGACTATAGGGCGAAGGCGTGGATCGAATTCATTTTTATGTGTTTTCGGTATCCCAAATATTGTGGGTATTCTGGGTTTATCTACCTTTAAAAATTTGTAAGTGTTATAATCAATCAATTCCTCTTGTAACATATCATATAAATCTAAATCTATCTTATTGTATGCTATGTTTATTTCATTGATAGATACGACCCATACCTTGTTCCATCCCATAACAATGAATTCATTTTACTTTCATATATAATATTGTCCATGAATATACTTCCCTCTTTGTCCGGTTTCATAACTCTCACATCACCATTATTTTTTTATCCCATATAATAATTCTTTTTCTTTTTTGCTTATATTCCATTGGCACCTATTAACCCTCACCTGTTTCCTTATCTCCCCCTCCATCACCCTCTCTAAGTTTTTCAATTGGGGGTGGAGGGGTGGGTTATAAGTGCTTTTTCTCCTTAGCTCATCAGTATTATAATTATTCCTTGCTGGGATCATAATACTCAAATTAACTTTCCTCAAAAAGAGTTTTATATCTAACAAACTTTTGGTGACATCTCCTTTTTTATATGGTATATATTTCAAACCTTTTGAGAATAGTTCAAAATGCTCTCTTTCTATGTTAATATTACTAAAATTGTATATAGAAAAATTATTCCATATATATTAATTATATCTATAGTAATTTCTCCAATAACTCTATCAGGGTGGGTTGGGCAGGCATTCCTTAAAATCTCCCCTTCCCCCTTCTCCCTCCTCTCCTCTGAAAATTTGCATGTTGTGGACCCTGTTTATTCAATAACCTCTCAGACCTACGCAAAGGTGGGAAGGCTTAGTCATATTCCATATCTTCTTCCCTATAGGAATTCTCTTCTTCTTCATGGGGTTCAAAATTGAACTCCTTATTATTGAAACCCATATCAGTATAAAAATTACCATTATAATGTGTATTTCAAGGCTTAGGATAACTAATATGATTTTCATATTCCCTCTTATCTCTTTCTAGTTTTTTTATTTTTCTGTTTATTAAATCATCACATTTTTTATCTATATCTTTCCTCAAATCATAATACTTATTTTTTTCTTCTTGTATACTAAAAATTAAATCCTCTTTGATATATTGGTCCAATACATCTATGTCTTTTTGAATCACTTCTTGTATCCTATTATTTTCTCTAATCATCAATTTGAGTACATCTAAACCACATTTGTTGAATACTTCAACTAACTCTTTATAAAACACGGAATCATATACAACATTATTAGGGAATTTAAAAATTCGCAAACCCTTCGGTACAATTTCCCTGGAGATACATTCTCTTAAATATTCATTTTCTATCTCCAGGGACCTAAATTTGAACATTAGTTTATTTAACTGTTCCAATTTATTTTTGTATGTCCCGTGCACTACATTCTGCTTGTCATGGTTGTTAAAATTAAATTTCGGCTTTATATGAAGCCAGTCCTTAGTCGCTTTATGAGAAATAGCATTCACAGTGCCTGCAACCATTGCCCCATCGTTGTTCTTATTACTTGTATCAGCACTTCTGCTCCTCGATCCATTAAAGCCTGGTCGGAAAACATTCGGAGTAATTACTGGATCAAAAGTTCCACCAAGGTCGCTGACGTTAGTTGGTACGCCAATAAGCTCCCTTTGTTCACCCTTGCGCAATTCTTTCTCCTGTCCTCCATTACCAGGAACTAGTATGTGGGCTTGGTTGCTATAGATCCCGACAAGGGATTGGCTGAGAGGTGTGAGAATGTTTACCAGCTCTGTAAGTTGTCCAATGAATTTGCGAGTTTGGCCGACCTCGTCATGCCCCCTTACATCCGGTGGAGGCGACGTATTCATCTCAGCTCCGCAGGAACCAAGAATTAAAGAATCAGATACTGCAAATAAACTCCAAAAGTCACAAAAAGGCAGTAACCACGTAGAAGAATTGCTGCCAACTCCGTTGTGAGTGCTAAAAAGTTTATTTCACCACAAATCCAAAACCACGTAAACCATGAACGCCTTTATAATAAATGTGCAAAAAGACACAGCGTTTTCGTCTGTTACTATGACTTCTTCAGATGACCAGTATGTTATCCAAATCAGTTTATCAGTTATTATCCAAAGGTATATATCATCTATATCATTTAATACACACACACACACACACACACACACACACACACACACACACACACACACACACACACATCTATCTATCTATCTATCTATCTATCTATCTATCTATCTATCTATCTATCTATATATAGAGAGAGAGAGAGATAGATATGGATATAGATATATGTAAGCAACTCATCAAACAGCAAGCATGCAAAAGAATGAAGCAAAACAGATCAGTCATTTTACATCAAAATAAAACATAACAAACCCTCCCACTATTTTATGCAGCCCCCCCCCCCACACACACACACATACAAAAAAAACTGCTAATTATCTATGACAACTCAGAGACTGCACAACAGTTGGGAATATTTGCTCTTTTCAGTTTTCACTGTTATGAACTGCAACTCTATATATATATATATATATATATATATATATATATATATACACACACACACACACACACACACACACACACACACACACACACACACACACACACACACACACACTCATACACACATATACTTGCAGAAAACCATGCAGACATGGAAGAACATGCAAAACTTAATAGATAGTTATTAAGTATATGGATAGAATCCCAGACCCTGCAGCTGTGAGGCAGCTGTGAGACAGAGGTCTTACCAATAAGACGTTATGCTGCCCCCCCAAAAAAAAAAACTGAAAAGTATATCAGCAGCTGAATCAAATGTAATGTTTCCACTCAGACAGTTACAAATATTACTTTTTGATCCAGTGTGTGCATTTTTCCCCAAAATTCAGTGGTAAAGCTCTCTAATATATTAATTTCTAATGCCTGAGGCTGTGAGAAAGTATGTCCAAAGGAATTCCCTAGACTTAAAATCAAAGTTTCAATAGCGAAACATTTTTTATTTTGAGAAAATAAAAATCCATTCCATCCCCACTCCCTTCATCTTTTCAAAGGCAGACCAGTCAGTCATTTTGTTTGTCCCTCTAACCCCCTGTTATCCCAATACATCAATACTTACATGGTCCAATGAATTCACTGTGAGACATAGTGGGTGGGTGGCTTTAGTATCCCACTCCTGGAATTCAATAACTGTCCAGGGAAAGAAAACCTAAATCAACAGTACAGCATTTAGTAAGATCTCTTTAATCAATCAAATGTTAATCAGTCAATCAATCAATCAATCAATCAATCAATCAATCAATTTAAGCAATGTACCATATCCTCCTTCCCTCACAGTTAGTAAGACAAACATAACTAAATAAAGTAATTTGTATAGGTACTAAGAACCATCTAAACAGCCTATAAAATCTCCCTACCGAAGGACCAGTGCATCAGTTTCAAGGAACCTTTGTCAGATAACTACAGAGAAGACTGAGGCTCGACATGGATTTTTTTTCTTGCCTTTATGACCCCTCTGTTGTCTTTTGTCCATTAATGTTAGGTACCATATCACTGAAATAAAGTCCAGAAAATAAGTACCTGAAGGAAGATATAAACATTCAGAGTATTGTTGAAGATAGCATGAGTCACATTCACAAATGCTTTCTGCACATCTCCTCCCACAAACCATCTAAACATATTAAATAGTTTTATACAAAACAGGAAACTTAACTCTAATACTCTATGCCAGTAGGGCTCTACCTTTCAATCTACCCCTTGGGAATCATTAAAAAGGCATTATAATCTGCCGCGGAGTTTATCATGAAATGTATGACTGATTAGCTTAAGCCCAATGCTCATTGACATAATGGCATGCCAGTTTTCCACCAGTTCACAATTTTGCCTTTTCAAATAATTCTGGGCACAGCGGAATTAACATTTCCTCTAACTTGACACCATGGCTTGCATACAGTCAAAATCTTCCAGTGTACTTGTATCACTCTGGAAGGCAAAGATTTCTAAAAGGAGTGTAGTATCCCATCCAGTCCTGGAGTACCCCCAGCCTGCCAAGAATTCAAAGCCATACCATGTTTATTCATCTAAAACATGTGATGTAGACATTTAACAATATCTAATATCACAACACCATACACTCTTTCTTGTAAGTTACATGTGACCACCACTATCAACCTGTGTGGCTCAAAGTCTGTCGAATATGAATATACAGCTGCCTAGATCGCTGACTGTGTAGTTCAAAAAGAGGAAGTCCAACTGCATTGTACATTCATAACTCCTTAGTCTTTTCTGATGCTCTGCGCAATAAATAAATGCATATGTTCACATTTCCCATGTGAGTGACAACTCAGCCAGGTTAAAGGTCAGCCGCAAATGTTCTTTCATGCAAATGTCAAGCCCCTTATAAACTTCCTGCTAGTACATTTATTATTTATTTTATTTTTTTTCAGTTTGGTGAACTGGTAGGTGGGCTGGCCTGTTGACTTTTCAGCCACAGCTGTGGTAGCAGAGTACAGTAGAAGTCATTTTACCATATCAGCCACAGCTCTGGTAACAGAGTACAGTAGAAATCATTTACCGGCTCAGCTACAGCTCTGGTAAAAGAGTACAGTAGAAATCATTTACCGGATCAGCTACAGCTCTGGTAACAGAGTACAGTAAAGTCATTTTACCAGATCAGCCACAGCTCTGGTAGTAGAGTACAACAGAAGTCATTTTACCAGATAAGCAACAACTCTGGTAGCAGAGCACAGTAGAAGTCATTTTACCATATCAGTCACAGCTCTGGTAGCAGGACACAGTAGAAGTAATTTTACTGGATCAGCCACATATCTGGTAACAGAGTACAGTAGAAGTCTTTTTACCATATCAGCCACAGCTCTGGTAGTAGAGTACAGTAGAAGTGATTTTACCGGATCAGCCACAACTCTTGAAACAGAGTACAGTAGAAGTGATTTTACCAGATCAGCCACAGCTCTGGTAACAGAGTACAATAGAAGTCATTTTACCAGATCACAGTTCAGTAGTAAAATTTATAAATAAGAATACATTATCAAGCAAACTGAAGGGTAAACACATAAAATGCATTAATAAAAATGGTAAAAGCATGTGTTAAATGTAAACAAGCTGAAAATTCCTGTGCATGTGAGTACCTGACATTATAAACTGCGAAACTAGACATTGTCATGAAAAGGTGCACCTGGATTCATTTTGCAACTGCTGTCTAAGTCTTTCTATTAGAATTTGGAGATTTTCATATTTTTTTATGTCAGTAGATATCTTTGTCTGGATAGCCGGTCCTTATCTGGAAAGGACTTTTTCTCCTGTTGGTAGCTGGCATTTAGGTTTGACCAATGTGCGTGAACTTTCTTGGCTATTCCTAAGGGAGCAGCTTTGTTCCCTAATAAGGCATAACCATTTAAGCAGTAGACAGTAGTCAAAATTAAGTATTTTGTAATCAGAGAATTAAGGAGGAAATTGTCTCAACAAGTAATAGGTAGCCAGTGAGTTTTTTTCGTATGTGGTACTGCGGTGGCAATTTTGTATCTTCAGTCAGAACAAATCTAATTATTTTATTTTAAGTTATTTGAATGTCTTTTGTGTGTGTTTTGCTGAATGGATAAATGGAGGGCTATAAGAGGAAAGATAGTTATTCTTTGTTATTAGGACATTTTTGGTTAAGGACATCCTTGCCTTAAGGAACAGTAGGTGTGAAAGTAGATAACACAGTGTTAGTTGTGTCAGGACCTTGAAGGTAATGTTGTGTGTGTGTGTGTGTGTGTGTGTGTGTGTGTGTGTGTGTGTGTGTGTGTGTGTGTGTGTGTGTGTGTGTGTGTGTGTGTGTGTGTCTTTTTGAAGTACATTATAGGGTCCACTGTTCCATCCACCCAGATATTTTTGTGTCTTAATATGGGGTACGAGATTGCATTTTAAATCTTTTAAGATTAATAGTTGTCATGGTGTCATTCAAAGGGGATCCAGTATCTGTCTGCCTGGGATGACATGATCGACAGACCATGATGCTTTGCCAGAGATGGTCTGCATCTGTCGCCCCTGGGATTCAGGTTACTGGCTAAGACTCTTGCCACGCCTATAGTGCATTTTTTAGGCAAAGGTCAAAGGACAAAACTACCACCATAACAGGTACAAGCATGCAAAATCTGAAGGTAATGCTACTCAATGCTAGAAGTCTAAACCTCAAAATGCACTCTCTCGAGGCACTCCTAAAAAGGGAGAACATCGATATCTGGGCAGTAACTGAGACCTGGTTCAAGGCTCCAGAGAGCACCCCTGCAATACCAGGCTACAACTCTTACCACACTTTTCGGCCACCAAACCAGGACCGAAACACTAAAGGTGGAGGAGTGTCAATATTCACCAAGGATATTCACACCACCAGGCTAGTTGCCCAACACAATGCGTCTGAAATTCGCCAGGTGCAACTAACACTAGGTAAGACTGCAATCCAAATTGTAGCTTGCTACAAATCCCCCACCATGCCCCAAGATTCTCAGTACACCTTTCTAAACATACTGGAAAATATTAATATACAACCAAACACCCTAATACTGGGTGATTTTAACTACCTTGCCATTAACTGGGAAAACTACTCGTGTACCAACACCTTTGCCCAACGGTTCTTGGAATTCATAAATTCCAACGCCCTGATCAACTAATCCATAGTCCCACCAGGGGCTCCAATATCCTAGACCTGGTCATTACCAACATGGGAAATCGATGCTCCACACCTATGGTCACCCCCTCGTTAGTCATGTCTGACCATAAGCTAATCACCCTTAACATCCACATCCCACCCCTACCCCCCAGTAAGGAAACCTCCATAAAAAACTTCTCCAAAGCCAACTTCATGCTACTGAAGTCAGAAGTGACAAACTTCATGACACCCATGCAGACGGGAACTGAAAGTTCAACTGCTGAATCCTATACTAAGGCACTGTACGAGCACATCCACTCATGCATGAATCGTGCCATTGCAAACAGAACCAAGATGCTCTCATCCAAAAAAGGAAGCCAATCTGGTGGACTCCTGCCATAAACAAACTTTACAACAGAAGGAAGTAACTGTTGCAGAAAAGAGGAAATTCCCAGGATGAAAAAAACTCCCTTACCAGCCTCAGTAAGAAACTGAGATCCCTCATAAAATCCTCCAAAGCTAGTTACGAAAATAAAATTGCCAAAGATTCCAAAGACAACCACAAGACATTCTATAACTATGTCAAGAATCTAAATGTCAATCCTCAGATCTGTTCTGAGCTAAAACAGGATGGCATTAAATATACTGATCCCAAGGATATTGCCAATATCCTGGTAGATCGATTCAGTGCCAACTTCACCCCCCTTTCACCCCCTAAATGGCTCATCTCAATACCGGAAGATTGCCAAATTCCAGTAATAATGGCCACACAGGTAAAAAACGCACTCTCCAAAGCTAAGAATACAGCATCCATGGGACTAGATGACATCCCGGGCTGTGTACTACATGAACTACAATATGAACTGGCACCTATCCTAAGTGTCATGTTTAATCATATCCTCACCTCAGGTTTCATGCTTACTGAGTGGCGCACAGCTACAGTTATCCCACTCCACAAGGGGGGATCCACCTTGGATCCCGGAAACTACCGTCCCATCAGTCTGATGAGCCTTATCTGCAAGGCCATGGAGCGTATTATCATGGAACTTATAAACAAAGACATTGGCAACCTTCAAACACTGGACCCCACCCAGTTTGGGTTTGTGAAGGGCCGATCTTGTCTCCTGAACCTGACTGACTTCTTCGAATCAGCCTCCAGAGCCATGGGCAATGGTAAGGTGGTTCACACAGCCTATCTAGACCTTGCCAAGGCCTTTGACACCATCCCCACTCTGGAATCATAGATAAACTTACTAAGCTGGGCATTAATTCCTATGTCACCCAATGGGTTGCTAACTGGCTTACTGATAGAACCCACATTGTAAAAGTAGCCGACTCCAAATCCAGCTCCAGACAAGTGACAAGTGGAGTACCTCAGGGTTCAGTCCTGGAACCGCTCTTGTTTGGCATCTACTTCTCTGAAGTACTGGCCAACACTAAGGGACTCTGGCTAACAAAGTTTGCAGATGACTGCAAACTGGGAGCCATTATTGAATACCCAAATGATGTGGATACTCTACAAAAGGGCCTTACAGAAACAGATGCTTGGTGCCAGAGCCATGGGTTCAAGCTCAATGCCAAGAAATGTATAGTTATCCCCTTTGGGAAAAAACATGTATCCGTGAATTACCATATAGGTGGCAGTACACCAAACACCAAAAGTGTGATAAGAGACTTAGGGACACAGGTGGACAGTGGTCTCACCTTCGATAACCACATCGCCCCAACAGTCAGAAAATCCTTCTATGTGGCACATCTCCTCACTAAGGGCTTTTCATCCAGAAAAAAGGAAGTCATTGTCCCACTGTACTCATCCCTCATTAGACCCATTATAGAATACAACGCCCCATTTGGTATGTACCTCTCAAGACATCTGCAACAACAGGAAAGGCCGCAGAAATACATCACTAAAAGAATCACAGGCCTAAAGCAGATGCCCTATGCTGACCACCTTAAAAAACTCCAGCTATGCTCTGTCGCATATCGTCTACTCAGAGGCGATCTCTGCTTAACATACAAGGCTATGTCAAACCCAGAGCTGTTGGACATGCTACACTTAAAGAAATCCCAATCCCTCAGAGCCACACGCTCCAGGGATCTAAACCTTGTCATCACAATAAACAAAACATGCTGGAGGGATAGGTTCCTGACCCAGAGACTCCCCAGACTCTGGAATAGATTGTCCATACATGTCAAGCAGAGTGCCTCTTTGGCCCTCTTCAAAAGGAACCTTGACGATTGGATGGGAGAAAGGAAATTAACCCCGGGGATCATGTCAGTTACCCTACTAGACAGGGGTCCAGGGAAGTAAATAGTGTGGGAAGAAATAGCCAGGGAATTTTATGGCTAGGCTTGTATAGGCCCTAGGGCTGATAGCCTAGTACCAACCTATGAACTTATCTATGGGATACTTGTCAAAACCTTTTGTGGATTTTGTGAGATTCAGCGGGAAGGATGTCATCTGCATACATAGTTATATTTAGTTTTGGTAAGTCATATGATGACTGATAACCTCATATGTTCCCTAAATGCAAATGTCAAAGTCCCTATAGTATTCTCACATGTTCCACAAATGCATGTTTATTATATCCTCATGTTCCCTGTATGCAACTTTCAAGGTGCTAACACCCTTCTTAATAACATATTTATTAACTTGTAACTAAATACAATCTTTCTAGTAAGAACAAGTATCTATTACAGTGTGATAATTTTTCGCTCTAAAAACAAAATAAGTCTGATGCAGTTTGCTTCCTGGAGCACAATACCTACTCACCAACCAAATTAGGAATCATGCATGTCTAATCAATCCAGTTCTAAATGTCACATACAATCGCATAGTAGCTATTGCGCTTTATCTTGCAAGTCAATTTTCCCGAGTTTTATAATACCCTGTAAAATGAAAATGTGGATTAGAATTTCAGCCCTCTGGTACCTAGAAAACATTCCCAAACTAGATTCACATCACTCACTGAAATCCCCTTGTAAACTGTGGCATAACTGAGCCTTGAACTCCCATCTTCTACTTTCAACGTGCAAGCAGGTGTCCCATACAGCTTTTTAGATTCATCTTCCACACCAGGTGCTTCTTCTTCTTTGCCCATTTTTTTACAGTTGGAAGATACCATTCTGCAGCAACCTGTTAACTTTTCAACAGATTGTTCTGTTAATGCTGATTTCCCTTTTCCTCACTGTTTTGTGACCATGGAGTTAGTTTAAATAAATTTGGAGGTGTGGGGGGTCTCTCTTACATGGGTGGTGCAAGGATCTTGCCTCCCTACAGAAAGAAATTATTGTGTCAGTCGCTGAAAGTGATATTCAGCAATTTAGGCTAGATGAATCAACACTCAAATGATTTCATGTTGATGAGTAAACATCAGCCCCTTTTGTACACCCACTCAGACTCCTTTTTCCATTTAGCTCAGTTAATGTTTCCTACTCAGGTGATAATTTGCATTCTGATATAACAGGAGTTGAAAAGGGCAGTGTGCTCTTCAACGACGTTAGGGGACCAGAAACATTAATAACCAGACTATGAACCTCGTTATTTGAATAAAGAAGGAGAGCTGCCCTATTCTCCAAGAAAAGCCTTTCTTCATCTCTTTGTACCCAAGTTATGTCTGACAAAAATATGATGTTCTAGAACAGAGCTCAGAGTTCAAAACCCACAACAGCTGTATCTGTGTGCAAACTAGGCTGTAACCTGCAATTATGTCAGCCTACATTTTTTTCCACAACAATGTATGAATAAAAGCACAACATCACATTTTTGTTTCCATAATAACATAAACATTTATGCTTGGCAAAGTCTACTTATACCTGTCTGGGGAAAGGTCTAGACACACTAGCTCTTATAACCATTTTTGTTTGCTTTTGAACCTTACTTTAACAGCTTTGAAATGCTTAGTGCTTATTTGGTCTCATCACAAACAGATACATCCTTCAACTTCAGTGTTATTCAAGTGTCTGTATGCAGGCAGTCTACAAAGATAGTAACTTTAGCAATAAAAATAGTAATAAAAATGGGTAAAATAACTGTAGAGATATATATTGGTATGATAAATGTAAATGTAAAAATCGTATTTAAAACAAGGAAGTCCCACAAGTAAATGGAAACAGTATCAAGGCCTGCATCAATGTCTGCTTTATTTAACACCTGTAATGCTTCAAATTCATTTGTAGCATGCATATCCCTCACAGAAACATCAAAGGTTTGTTCTGTAGCAGTATATTCATGCTCATTCACATGGGAGCAGAAGATGATGGTATGGATTCTCAGAAAGGGAAAAAGCTGCATGCAGGCTAATGGAACAAGTCTTGTATAGAATATTTATTACAGAAAGTGCAGAGCTGTTTACTACAACACAGTATAGCCACATGTTGTTATTTTACTAAAAGACAACATACAACATAATAATGTTTCATATTGAGGAATGCTCCCTGGGTCTATATCACAATGTCAAACTTACAAAAGGTCGATCGTTGTAATATCAAACCCTTATGTCCAAAACCCAGCAACACCGAAAGCACAGAACAGAGATTTTTTCCCCAGGGAAAAAAAATCACTGTTCCGTGACAAAAAAAAAAAAAAAGTAACCTTAAACTTAAACTGGCTGTGCCCCCCACACCCTACTACTTAAATATACCAACTACAAGATCGCACCACAGTGGAGGAAATAGCAATGCCCCAAAAACAACCCACCAATTTTTTTTCCCTGGGAAAAAAGTCGATGTGCCGTGGCTTCGCTATTTTCAACTTTCGGACTTTAGGGTTCGATATTACAATGTTTAAACTTGTTTTAGTTTGACGTTGTAAGATAGACTCATACCCCCTCACCATGCTTATAATAACATTCTGCCCATTCTGGGGTAATATTCTGTACCCGGACTCCTCAAAACAATATTTCATTTTGGAAATTGTAGCACGCATCCATTTTCCCAAGTAACACATCCTCCAACTTCTCCACATCTGTCTAGAAGTCATCTTTATCATAAATATAATCAAATCCCTAAGCTGTTTGCAGTCGCAGTGGTTCACTTCTTTTAATGGATCAGTTCAAAATAGAATTCAAATATGCTACATTTCTAAATGACTTTGGGTTTAAGGGGAAACTACTTCCAGAAAATATTTTGTTTTTTTTTATTTATTTCAATTTGGTAACTGGGTAAATTAATTGATGATATAACATTTAGAGCTGTGACTCAGGCACCATGGTGCAAGACACAAACAGAAAATTATACATAGACTAAAGAATTATTCATTGATTAAAGACTACACAGAGTTGTGCTTAGTACAGTAACAAAGTAGTTTCTGTCCAAAAGTTTTTTCCTGCCTCAAGGAGGGCAACACATGATAGACCTGAGGATAATTTGAGGCTACCCATTAACTGTCAAGATTTACAATAAAAGTGACAAGGGTATTATTCTTTCTGCCATGTAGAAGTATGATCCAGAGGGAGGAATACGAGTCTATCATGTCATTATGTCTTATTTATTTGTTGCAAAAGTATAGGAGTCAAGAAGGGTGCAATCTTTTGAGGCATGAATGGGTAAACACAGATGGACACAGAGGAGTCTATAAGAGAGCACGTACAAAAAGTGTTCTGATAGTTTGTCAGACTAAATAAGGGTGTTGAGGCAAGTAATATTTTTAGTTAAGAATCTCTGAGGTATCGCAATCTGAGTGATACATTTTGATAGGTACAGAAAGAAACATTATGTTCTATAATAGGTCCGATGATAAATTAATAAATGGGGAAATACAACTTCTTTTAATCTAAAGGAAAATACCTTTAGATTTTGGTTGTGACAGATCTAATGATTTCGTAACTTTTTTGGAGACATGATTATCAAAAGATAAGGAGGTGTCTACAAAGGTGCCTTGATCTCTTATAGCAATGTGCCTTTGCAAGAGATATGTCCTCAGTGTGCTGGGGTGCAGATATGTTTTGTTTACCAAACTGATGTATGCTAAATTTTTTAAATTAATTTGAGGTGGTTGCCCTTGCACCACGTTTTGTCAAGATTTAATACATGCTGGAGGAATTGTGTGTCAGTAGATGAATGTCTGACAGTGTGACGTCCCTTCTCTGGGCCAGTAATCAAGGAGCCTGAATCCTCACCACTGACACTGGGGAGGGAAGTTCACTTGGAACAAAAATAGATACACACAGCATTTCCAGATGCAGCTGCCACCAGACACTCCAAAGCCAGCTACTCAAAGGCTGTTAAAAGGGTACCCAATTATACTGAGTGAAATTAATATTAATACCAATGGTAATATTTGACCAATGCAGTAAGGCTTTCAGGAGTTGCCCAGAGACACCAACCAGATATAAGTACTCTCAATGCTTAAAATATTCTTTAAAGAACCAGCCAAAATGAAAAGTTTAAATATATTTAATAATAAATAATGAATATGAAAATATAAAATATCTATTTAGAGTAAATACTAGGGTTTCAGTCACAGGAAATATTAAAATAGCATAGATGAACAGATTCACACTGATACAAAAAACAATACTTAACTAATTTATTTATATTTTCTTGACTGATATAAAGAATTACTATTCCCTGGCCACTTACTAGAGCAAGGCAAGATGAAGTAGGTGAAGGATCCTTTTATGTCAGGTTTCAAAAACAGAGTGCTCTGAGACTTCTCTCTTATCTGGTATTAAAACATCATTTTTATCCTAGAAAACAGAATGACATCACATACATCTGGTCACCTGACTTCTAGTTCCCATGCTACCCCTATTGCCAGAGACTGAACCAGAACTTAGGACATATGTGTTACTATAAACACAGATAGAGTTTTGCTGAGATGTGTTATAGCATCTGGAAGCAACAAAACCATAAAACACTTCTACTCTTCCTACAGGAGCTAATAAACCATTTTCTGGCACAAACATTTAATCTCTGGTTGCAATTGGAACTGTAAGATGCAATCTTTATGGCCTAAATTACGTGATTTACTTTCTTACTATTTTTTAAAGTTAGCTGGACTGAGATTAACCTCTTCTCTTCATACATTTTATCAGGTACAATACAGGGTTTACTATTAAAATGTCGAACGGCACTACGTCGACTGTACTATAGTCGAACACAGAAGTTCGAAAATAGTAATGTCGACGTCAAAAAAACAATCTAGGAATGGTTTTAACATGGGTCGAGGTAGGTGTTCAGTATTATTCAGAACTACAAACATCTCCTCTACCTCGACCCATGTTAAAACACAGTCCTAGATTGTTTTTTTCTCGTTGACATTACTATTTTCGAACTTCCGTGTTCGACTATAGTACAGTCGATGTAGTGCCGTTCGACATTTCAATAGTAAACCACAATACAGTCAGGACACACTGTTGGTAGATTTTTAACACAAGCAGTTTTACAAATACATTTTTAAAAACAAGTATCTGTACAAATCAGTTTGATATACAAATGACATATGATTCTTTACAAAATTTCAGCTAACTACACTGGTGGGGCATCTTCAAAACATCAAATCTCCACAATATCAAATCTGGGTTCATCAAGATGACTTTGCCGAATACTCATTATATCGATCTCCCAGAACAGGGAACACCCTGGAAAAAAAAAAACAACACTCAGCCACCATGGTGAACTTTGCCTTTTCTCCACTGTAGTGTGATCTTGGAGTTGGGATATTTAGTTGGGGGGGTATTTGGGCAGAACCCCCCCACTTGAAGGGTTTTCTTGTTTTACTGCTTGCTGTTTTGTCCTGGTGGTCAAGTGGTTCTTTTCCCAGGGTTAGTTTACTTTGTTCTGGGAGTTCGATATAGTGAAGATTTGACAAAGTTGTTTGTTTGTCTTTCGGCTTTTTCCCAGTAAGGGGTTGACACAGCAGAACTCCGGTCTGCTAATGATTGCCAGTAGATTTTTACGAAACGGCGAGGTGCCAGCTCGACACCCAACCTTCAACGAAGGCAAAGTCATCTTGATGAATCCAGATTCGATATTGTGGAGATTTGATGTTTTGAAGGATATCCATACTGGCATATTTTATACATCCACTGCCCTACCGCTCCTGGCATAGCTGGCAATACCTCACATTGTCACAAATAATACCCACTTTGTTGTCATTTGCAGACTTAGATAACCAAAAACCACTGGTACTATGTTGAAGTACCAAGACCTTTGATACTAAATAGGAGGGGGACCAACAATGGGCCCTGTGGGATACCACTGGCAACATTTTTACTTTCAGAAGTAACACTTGTGACTCTTATGGATTCTGTCAGTCAACCAGTTAGCTATCCACCGCAGCAATATATGGATTTATATTCAGGTTTACAAGTTTATCTATAATATAAGCATGAGAAATAGTATGAAAGGCTTTGTCTATATCAAGATAAACTGGAGCATAGATAAAAAAAGATATGAGCAAGGGGAATCAGTTTAGAAGGAAATAGCATACGTTCTAGAATGTTCAGCAATGGTCTGCTACAATCTGACTTGATGCCTAAAGGTGAAATGGATATGTGTGCGCATAATGAATGAAAGGAACAGGAAGGAATCAAGAAAAAGAAATGCATACCATCCTGACTTGTACTTTTTGATCTTTGTGGCATGCGATTCATGAGGAGAAGTCATGTTGCTTTTGGACCCAGTGTCTTACTTGTATCTAAATAGGCAGCAGTGCTTTCCTTTGGCAGTAGGTCCATGACATCACCAACGGCTGAGGTTATATTGTCAGACTAACCATTCTCGGTAACTCTCCTACTCTCACTCTTCTCTGTACAAACTGACCTAAACCACATAAGGAAATGGGAAATAAAGCAAATCATGTGACAGATATTGCAGAAACATGTACTTCACATAAATCCATCCATAGGTATAGTATACTGAATCAGTTGTAAATAAATAAATAAATAATATGTCTGTTAATGAGGTTAGAGCACTGATTCACATGGATCCATTTAAGGCTCAAACAGGGAGCACTGTCGGGTTAAGTAACTTGCTCAGAGTCAGAGAATAAGCAAACGGAGGCTGTGGGTTTTGAACCCAGAGATCGCTGCAGGCTCTACCTGTGAGCAGTGCTTGGCTAAGTAAGTTACTCAGGGCCTTAGAGTAAGCAAAGGGAGGCTGTGGAAATCAAATCCACAACAACTGTACAATATAGCTATGACAATTATAGATTTTAACCTGCTTGCCAAACTGCCAGAACAAACAGCAGTCCCCATATGCAAATATTTGCTTGGAATTCAGGCTGTTTTTTTACACTTTGGCCCCTTTTCTAAAGTCGACAAACAATGTGAAAAATATGTATAAATGAAATTAAATGCATACATTTAAATGTAGTTTTACTTCGCCTGCCAAAAAGGTACCTGATTTATTGTCCTAATGAATCATTTTCACTTTCGAGTTCTTAATCCTGTAAATATTTTCAGTTAAGTAGTCTTGAATCCTTTCTAGTTTAGGGTCATACTGTCTTGTTAATCAAACTAAATCTACTGTATATTTTTATTCAAAGGATTATAAATGAAAGGAGTACTTTGCACTGAGTTATTATCTAATTGAGGTAGACAAAAGCACACAATGTTTCATCTCATCATGAGATGAATTCACATGTGGCATTCTAATTTGCAATCACATCATCTACCTGTGGCCTTGCATTTTTACAATTATTCATTTTACGAGATGATAATGTTATTCATGTCTTTATAATATAAAGCTCTTATACCAGCATGTCTTGCTCAGTGTAATATTCAGAGCCAAAACTGTGAATAAATTATAGACATTATTGCTTGTATTATCATAACTGAGTTAGCGTCATTTAGGTACATTAACTTCAGTTGTAATACCTCAATGGGAACTCTCTGTTCAATAATTTAATACCAAGCATAGCCTGGTTTAACTTATTCAACGTGCTGTAATAATTTGCACAGCATTTCTCAGATGAGGCAGGATGTTACTTCGATACTTGAAATCAGCATTTAATGTTGAATATGTTCAAGTATGTCTTTTAGACAGCACAGCGCAAACATTATTGTCTTAAAAACATGGCAAAGCCGAAACATGTACACATAAAAATAATAGTAATTTTAATAAACGTTTTAAAATCAGTCTTTTGAGCTAATTTCTTTCAGTATCACAAAATCATCTGCAGAACAATATCTGAAACTGTAAGACTACTTGTTGGTAGACAGCATGTAGTTTTATTCTCTCCAACCCTGTTGTTATTGCTGCTATATGACTGATGTAGATAACAAACAGTAGGTTATTTATCGGGGGGGGGGGGGCTTCTGCTATATGTACAAGGACCTTAACTGTGATCCTCACAACAGTAAGTATTTAAGTGGGATTACAGAGATCTATATGATCACCCTGAAACTGATTTATCTCAGAGTATTTCCTCTTCTCTGAGGTACTACAATCTTGCAGTTAGAATATATACGTAGTGAGGGTATGGGGGTGTGCAGCTCTCCACAGCAGGGCATGCACCTGCAAAAATTGTTTTAGGTATAAGAATAACCTTGGGATTAATTAACACCTACACTAAGTGTACACCATTCTGAGTGAACAGAATACACAAGCATAATTCAGACATTCATCCTAATTATGCATTTCCTGCAGATTTTCTTACAGCATTAAATATCAAGGGGGTTTATAACATCTAGCACAAAGTGTAGACTACATGTACACTTAGTGTAGTCTTTCTGAGTGACTACAAAGCACAAACAATTGTGTTTGGGATGTTCTTGAATACAGATTGTGTATACTTAGTGTACACTTATTTTTTTTCCACATTACTGGCTGTGAAGAAAGAAGACTGTACAATTTTATATAAAATAAAATGTGATGAGTATGATCTGACCAGTGTAAAAATTAGTTATTAGGTTTTGTTATCATTAATAATTAAATAGTGAAATTTCAAAATATTACTGATGGCCATTCTTGGGGAACTTCCATGCTAATGGGTGATTTTTTTTCATTTGTTCTGCAAACTGCCTTTCAGAGCTGAAGTGGGTAAAAACCATTGAACAGCTCATGCAGTTTGCCCTGCACATAATATTAGATATTAGGTCTGTTTTTCTATATCAATAAATTTTCTGTAATTAAGAATGCAATCATTTTGAATCTGATGAAGGCCAGTTAAGCTGGAAGAAAGCGCTTATTTGTTTTCAATAAAGCTGTTTGGAGTCTTTATAGGTTCGTACTAGGCTAACTGCCTTTGCGAGCCATTTAAAGCCTAGCCAATTATCCCTTGTGAGACTCAAACTCTGTACTTTGAGTTTGTAAGGCAAACACCTTAACCATTAGGCCACCCTCCCAGCCCTTTGGATCTTTGCTTGATAGCCAGTTATTAAGTGGAGTTGTGTTTTTACTGTGTATCTTTGATATATATAGAAACACTTTATAAGCTCAAAATCCTGAAATCTCGAATTTCAAAATCTCGAGCCCATTAAGTAGAAGGATCGGAACATCGCAACCCCAGAAGCATGAAATTCAAAATCTCGAATGCCAGAGATTTTGAATTAGTGGTTCTGGTGTTGCGCTGTGCTCATGAATTTAGGTAAGTGTTTATGTTTATGGGTGTTGGGTAGGGGCTGTAGTGTGTGTTAGTGTGTGTTGTTACTGTGATGTGTGTATGCAAGAGGAATGAAGTTTGTGTGGTGGTGTTTCGTATGTGTGTGTATGTAGTGTGACCTTGGAGTTAGAATATTTAAGTAGGGGGGTATGGGGAGTGCAGTCCCCCATATGGGGGCTGCAGGGGTGCTTGCCCCCTCTGCATATAATAAGGGTAGGTGTGTGCTTGTTTAGTTGTGCGCATGTGTGTTGTGTTGGTTTTTGAAAGTGTCGGGAGATGTGTGTGTGCATGTGTTTGTATGTGTCGTGTAGTGTGTGCTGTATGTTTTCAAGCTTTTGTGGTTTCTGGCTGGAGGGTTTCGAGGTTGTGTGGTTTCAGGTATTTGGAGTTTTCACTTTATGGGCTCAAGATTCTGAAATTTGAGATTTCAGGATTTCGAGCTTATAAAGTAAATCCATTGATATATATATATATATATATATATATATATATATATATATATATATATATATATATATATATATATGCACACACACACACACACACACACACACACACACACACACACACACACACACACACACACACTATTTTAAAAATGCCCCCTGGTGGAGATATGGGGATATTGTTGTTAAGATAGAGAACATTTGTAAAAAAAAAAAAAAGAAAAAAAAGAGTATTTAATATTCTACCTGCAACAATTAAAAGAACTCCCCTTCACATGGTCATTGAAGATAGGATCATAGCAGGTTAAAAGACTACAGGTCTTTTTAAGCCTAGACAGCCATGTCCAATTTTCCCAGTTATTAATGTCCAATGACTACAATGGCTTTGGTATTTGATCTTTAGGGCATCTACAAGCTGCACCTGTCCATTGGAGACAGAGGCAACAAGCCAGTGGTGAATTTGCAATGTATCATCCATTGGCATAAATTGTGTTTGAGTCTTCTTATGGAAGAGCTCTGTTTCACATGAAGGGGAAGTCTACTCCAGAGAAGGGTAATCTCTGAAACACATACCTGTCCCTCCAATATGTTTTGGTTATGTCACAGATGAGGTTTAGATCCTTAGAGTGGGTAATTCTAGTGATGTTTGTTTTGAGAACGTGTATCAGATCCATCAAGGCTGGTCTGGAGAATGCCATGTAAATTAGGTATAGATCGTCCTTCAGTAGTCTGGAGGAGACCGAGTACAGGGACAGGGCTTTGAGGTGGTCTGCAGAGGACATGTTATTGACACCCTGTATTATTTTGGTGAGGACCCTCTGTGGCTGCTCCAGCTATTGTAAACGTCTGACCCGGTACATGCTGAAGGATGCATTGTACTCAAATATTGGTCTAATGAGGGCTGAGTATAGTAGGACTATGAACTCCTCACATCTAGATGACATGCCCTTACTTATACATTGTGCCACATAGAAGGATTTTCTCACTACCATGCACACATGGTGATCAAAGTTCAGGTTATTGTCAACCTGAGTTCTGAAGTCCCTTATCACTGGGTCTACTCTTACCAAAGAGTTATCTTTTCTGTAATTTTCAGGGATGGTCATTTCCCAAAGGGTATGGTTATGCATTTTTTTGCATTGAATTTTAGGCCATGGCTCTGGCACCATTTTTTTTTCTGTGTCAGACCCTCCTGAAGCACATGTACATCATTTTTAGGGGAATCAGTGACTGCACTCTGCTTGCAATCATCAGCATATTTGGTCAGACAAAGGCCCTTTACATTTGCCTTGACTTCAGGGAAATACATTCCAAAAAGGAGAGGTTCAACTATTGAGACATGTGGAACACCACTAGTAGCACCTCTTGGTGGAGGTGGATACCCCCATTCTAAATGCATGTGTGCTATCCATGAGCCATTGGGCTATGCATTGGATGACACTGGGATTCATGTCTAAATTTTTAACTTTGTCTTTAATATACACATGAGGTATTGTGTCAAATGACTTTGAGTGTTGCAGTTGTCCATAGCCCTAGTGACCTTCTCTAAAATATCCACCAGTTTTAGTGGGCATGACCTGCCCTTGATAAGACAAACTGGAATGGGTCCAGTGTTTGAAGATTTCCTATGCCTTTGTTTATCAGGTCTGACTTATTCTTTCTATGGTCTTGTATATAAGGCTAGTCAAACTTATGAGTCTGTAGCTCCCTGAGTCTGTTGATGGTTCCCCCTTTGTTACAGTCCTCCATTCCGGAGATTGTAGTGCGCCTGACAAGTATGTTTCAAGCTACTTAGGAAGCATCCTAGGATATTGTCAGGACCTATCAATGCAGTCTCTTTAGCTCTGGAGGGTGCTGTGAAGACCTGTTCTTTAGTGATGGCTGGAGGAGAAATGGTAAAGGGTATTTAACTGGGGAGGTAACTGGGGGTGATAGGTAGCAAAACTGGAACTAAATGTTTTGGTCAGCAAATTTGCTATATCCTCCAGTTTGGTGTACTGAGTTCCATTTACTGTTAGTTCAGAACACTGTTGGGTGTTTCCTTTAAGACTGCATAGGTAACTGAAAAATGCCATATGGTTTTCCTTAGCCTGGTATATTATTTTTGCTTTGATGTTGGCTTTGGTGGACTTGATTAGTCCCCTGAGTTGCTAGTTGAGTCTGACGAGGGAGTTGTTTTGCCTGTTGAGCATATCCTTCCCTAATTTTGAACAGGATTTTCTATCTTTTGTTTTACAGCCTAATTATACTGATGATCCATCAAGGGGACTTATTTTTGGATTTTATCCTAAGTTTATTTTGGTTTACTACTGCCATTTCTATGCAGTTATTTATATGTCTGTATAAAGTTTCCATAAAGACTTCAACAAAGACCACAGTGTTCTCTAAGTTGGGGGGGGTTTGGAATTTTTCTACGTTATCATTTAATACAAATCACAATACCGGAGGAATGCCAGGCACCCAGCATTACTGCAGCACATGCTAAAGCTGCCTTGTCTAAGGCCAAGAATACAGCTTTCATGGGGCAATATCCCTGGATGTGTTAGACATGAACTACAAAGTGAACTGGCACCACATCTGTGTGCTCTGTTCAATCACAGCCTTACTACAGGCTTTGTCCCTACTGAATGGCACACTGCTACAATCATCCCTCTCCATAAAGGGGGAGTGACTACAGACCCTGGGAATTATCGCCTCATTAGCCTGATGAGTCTGATATGTAAGGTTATGGAGCACATCATCATGGACCTAATTAACAATGATATAGGGAATCTCCAAACTCTAGATTCCCATGCAATTTTGTTTTGTGAAAGGTAGATCATGCCTGCTCAACCTGGTTGACTTCTTTGAGTCAGTCACTAGAACTGTGGACGAGGGCAAGGCAGTTCATACAGCCTACCTCGATCTGGCCAAGGCCTTTGATACCATTCCCCACTCAGGAATTATTGATAAACTCACCAATCTAGGCATCAACCCCTATATCACTAGCTGGGTTGAAAATTGGCTCACAGATAGAACCCACAGTGTGAAAGTAGCAGATTCCAAGTCAGACTGCTGACCAGTCACGAGTGGAGTCCCACAGCGATTAGTCCTGGGTCCTCTCCTGTTTGGCATTTACTTCTCAGAAGTCCAGGCCAACACAAAGCGAATCTGGCTGACCAAGTTCATAGACAACTGCAAGCTGGGAGCCATTAACTCCCCAAGTGATGTAGACATCCTACAGAAAGGCCTCACTGGGACCAATGACTGGTGTTGAAACCATGGCCTTAAGCTTAATGCCCAAAAATACATGATCATCCCCTTTGGGAAAAACTCAGTTCTCAGTAATTACCCCATCGATGGGAGCCCACTGAACACTGAAGGCATTATAAGAGATCTGGGGACACAGGTTGACACAAACCTCTCCTTCAACCACAACAGTGCCACTGTGGTCAGAAAGTCCTTCTATGTGGCAGATCTCATTACCAAGGGTTTTGAATCCAGGAAGAAAGAGCTCATCATCTCTCACTCTACTCTTCCCTTATTAGGCCAATAATTGAGTATAATTCCCCATTTGGTATGTACCTCACTAGACACATGCAACAGCTGGAAAGGTCACAAAAGTACCTCACAAAGAGGATCCTAGGCCTTAAACACATGTCCTACACGCACAGACTAAAAAACTCCAGCTATTCTCTGTCTCATATCATCTACTAAGAGGTGATCTCTGCTTGACTTACAAAGCCTTGTCTGACCCAACTCTGTTAGAAATGCTACATCTAAGGAAATCCCAATCCCTCCGCACCACACGCTCCAGAGACCTCAACCTCATTACCACAATCGACAGAACATGTTGGAGGGATAGGTTCATAACCTAGAGACTGTCCATGCTCTGGAATTGGCTTCCCATACATGTCAAGCAGAGCACCTCACTGACCCTCTTCAAGAGAAATATTGATGAGTGGATGGGAAATAGAAAGTTCACACCAGGGATCACTGCAGTGGCTTTACTTGATAAAGGCACTGGGAAATAATGTCGGGTGACATGATGCCAGGGCACTTCTAAGGGCTAGGCTTATAAAGGCTCCAAGGCCATTAGCCTACTACACACCTATGAACCTATGAATAGGAGGTAGTTAGCCTTGGAAGAGGTCTTAAAGGTTCTGGGGTTTTATGTGAGTTCAGACCTTACATTTATTTTAAGAGTGACCACATTGTGATCTGGTCTGACTGGTGAGGGCATTTCAAAAGGGGGGGGATGCAATGTTCTCTCATATTTGGGATTACCACATCCAGGATATTTGTGCCCCTAGTAGGTGTGCAGACTTGTTCGAGGGTGTTTCCATTGAAAAAATCCGGGAATCTTTGAACCTGCACGTTAGTGGTTGTGCAAGTATCCTAGTTTATAGTAGGATAGTTGAAATTGCCCATGAATTTAAATATGGTGTTGGGCTGAATGCTGAATTACTTCAGTATATTCAAGTACACAACATGATTATTCTGGGTCACAAATGGGTACCTATAGCTAGCAAAGATATGGTATTGGACTTTACCTAAGGTTACTTGGGCATGGAGTAGCTCAAGCATGTCATATTGCTTGACCAATCTTGAGGTGTGCTTACTTTTTATGTAGATTGATACACCTCCAGCTCTTGTCCTTTCATGAAAAGTAGCTGGTCTAAATGTGTGTAAGACATTATAGCCTTGCACTTTCAGTGTGCCTTCCCTGGCTTTAAACCATGTCTCATTAACTGCACATGTGTCAACATTCTCAAGGTTGAGGGCACTTCCAGGGAGAGGAACTTCCTGTTCAGGCTCCTAGCACTGAGCAGTAACACAGGGTCTATATTAGATCATCAAAATGGCAGAATTTTGAATGATCTAGTATCGAACCCAATATTGCAAATGCTGAAAACAGTGAAACTGCACAAAACCGAATTCTTTCCTAGGGAAAGAATTCGGTTGGCCATTGTTGTGGCGTTGCTGTTTCCAACAATGTGGTGGAAAGTTACGGGTTGGGTTAAGGTAAGTGTTTGATTGTGCAGATGTTCAGGTTAGGGCATGGGTTGGGTGAGTTAGGGTTAGGGTGCGGGTCAGGTAAGTGTGCGATTGTGACAGAATTTGGGGTTAGGGGTGGGTTAATTGAGTTAGGGTTAGGGCGTGGGTGTGGTGAGTGTGCGAAAGTGAGAATTTGAGGTTAGGGACAGGTTAAGTGAGTTAGGGTTAGGGCGCAGGTGAGGTGAGTGTGCGATAGTGATGAACCTTAGAGTTAGGGTCTGGGTTAATGTAAGTGGATAGATAGTAGTGTATGTGCAGTGTAGTGTAGGGTTAGATGTAACTTTTAAATGTATGTGTGTAGATTGCTGATTTTTAGTGTGCTTGTGGTGTGTGTGTGTTTCTCGGAACAGCAAATTTTTTCCCTGGGAAAAAAAATTGCTGTTTTGAGGTTTCGATATTGTTAGGGTTCGGGTTTTGCACTTCGATGTTACGGCATTCAATAATGAGCCGTTTTGATGATCTGATATAGACCCATAACACATTGGAAGGTTTGTCAGGTTGACTTTGACTAAAAAAAGGCAGTATTGTTTTGTCTAAAATCCAAAAGCTTAGTGGGGACAGGTACTTACCATCCCTGGCAAAGCAGCATGGTCTGTCAATCATGTCCTCCCACACAGACAAATATTGGACCTGCTTTGGATGACACCAGTAACTAAGCCAATTGTTAAAGTCAATCATCTTCTGTTTACATTGTGGTATTATCCTTGGAGAAGGTGGAATGCGGCTCAATGCTAGGCTCATACCTGCCAGGTACACACAATCTGAAAGCTCTATCATATCTCCCCTCATATAGTTCCGGGAGGTAAATCTCTGGTCATTAACACCCACATGGATTATGACAGAGCCATACTGGTACTTGTGGTTCAATGTCCAGAGTGCGTGCATGTGTGTGTGTGTGTGTGTGTGTGTGTGTGTGTGTGTGTGTGTGTGTGTGTGCGTGTGTGTGTGTGTGTGTGTGTGTGTGTGTGTGTGTGTGTGTGTGTATGTGTGTGTGTGTGTGTGTGTGTGTGTGTGTGTGTGTGTGTGTGTGTGTGTGTGTGTGTGTGTGTGTGTGTGTGTGTGTGTGGGTGTGTGTGGGTGTGTGTGTGTGTGTGTGTGTGTGTGTGTGTGTGTGCATGTGTGATCTCATGAATCCTTGACTTTGATAGGGAAGTGACCATGACTTTTTCCTTACTCGGCCTGGTGAGTGGGGCATCATTATGACCAATATATTGGGTTACATTTTTAGTCTCACTAGTACTTAGAACACAGATAACTCCCACATAACTAAATGAAGCTGAGGTCCCCCTGAAATCGAATCAACTTACTATATGCAGACAATAACAATACAATGGGCTGAATTCATGAAGGCTACTGTGAAGTGTGCACATCCCTTTTTGAATTAAAAGACAAACCTACTGCAGTGCTTTTGTCTCTGTGGCCATGCTAGATGTTAATGAGGCAGTTTGGAGGAAAGGCATATGCTATTCAGCCATGCGTGACCATAGTGGGCTGTCTCTGTGGCCATGCTAGATGTTAATGAGGCAGTTTGGAGGAAAGGCATATGCTAATTAGCCATGCGTGACCATAGTGGGCTGTCTCTGTGGCCATGCTAGATGTTAATGTGGCAGTTTGGAGGAAAGGCATATGCTAATTAGCCATGCGTGACCGTAGTGGGTGGTCTCTGCGGCCATGCTAGATGTTAGTGAGGCATTTTGGGGGAAAAGCATATGCTAATTAGCCATGCGTGACCATAGTGGGCTGTCTCTATGGCCATGCTAGATGTTAATGAGACAGTTTGGAGGAAAGGCATATGCTAATTAGCCATGTGTGACCATAGTGGCCTGTCTCTGTGGCCATGCTAGATGTTAATGAGGCAGTTTGGAGGAAAGGCATATGCTAATTAGCCATGTGTGACCATAGTGGACTGTCTCTGTGGCCATACTAGATGTTAATGAGGCAGTCTGAAGGAAAGGAATACGTTAAATAGCCATGTGCTCTTCCCCAGAATTGCCTACAATATGGCATCTATGCAACCAAGTGATTCTTAGAATTGCTCAGCTGGGTCGATTAGCATGGATGTTCCTGGTCCCTCCTAATAGTTAACATGGATAAAAGGTTGTGGTTATCCACTGCAGCAGAGGTAAGCACTGGGGAGTTTAGGTGTAAGGTAGTGTTAGGAGGTGTGTGCGAGGGGGTCAATGTGTGAGTGTGTATCTGCCTGAAGGTAGTGGTAGTAGAGTTAGTGAGGTGGTAAGTTAAGAAAGGTGTGTGGGTGCATGCACATGTGTGTGTGTGTGTGTGTGTGTGTGTGTGTGTGTGTGTGTGTGTGTGTGTGTGTGTGTGTGTGTGTGTGTGTGTGTGTATGGCAGAAAAACAGAGCCCTTTGCTGTTTATATGGGTCATACTTTAAAAGGTACAGTTGAACTCTTTTCCCCAGTTTCTGGGAGACTCATGGCAGTTATTAGATAACTTAAGTTTTAGGGTTTGTTCTAATGAGTTATATTTGGTTGAAGGTGATATAAAATATTTATTCACTATAATACCTTGTGATGTAGGAATGCTATGATTAAGGGACATTTTATTAGAAACATATTTTGCTTCACCTGAACAGATAGGTGTAATTTGTGAATCATTGGACATTATTTTTATACATAATTTTTCATGTTTGAAGGTGATTTTTTACAGCAGATGTCAGGTATCACAATGGACCAGGCAGCTACATTTTTTTGCTAATCTAATGATATAAAGGTTTGAAAAACAAATTCTGTCTTTTTCAAGGATGTTTATTTATATGTTAAGACATTTGGGTGACTTATTTATTTTATGAAAAGGAAATATTAGTTCTGAAAAGGAGCCCTTTTTAGCTATTTGTAAACAAGTACAATTTTTTTTTAACTTTAAGTATGATTATTCACTGAATCAAATTAACTACACAGGAATCACTATTATTAAGAACATGCACAGTGGCGGTTCTAAGTCCAATATTTTTAGAAAGCCAACATTTAGTAATTTATTTTTGTATTTTGCTAGCTACATCCATGGTGGATAAAAATAACATTGTCAAATGATAATTTGTAAGGTTTTTGCTTTTGTGATTACTGTCCAGTGATGAAGTATTGGATATTGAGACATTATGACTAAAACAACTTCATTTAGTTTTCATAGAGCAGTTAGAGTAGGTAGTACAGAAAATAATTTAAAAAATGTATTATTTTTCACCAGTTTTAAGAAAAAATTCTGAAAGGAATGCATTCTATTAATTAGAATGACTTTCAAAGTGTTATTTGCTTGTCATTTTCAGTGGACAACAAAGATATTCAGAAAATCATTCAGAAATACTGGAACATATTCCAACAGTGTGAAGGGGTGATGGATTAAGTGAATTCAAAACCCAAATAAATTAAAAGATAGAGTATATTATCTTTATTATTGTATTAAGAGAAGTGACCCACATAATGCACTCAGAAAACATGGTGGTTTATATCAAGATTTTAATGTTTGTATTTTTTTATTTTGGAAAGGTTGCTAGGAATGAAATAGATGGTGATTGGTGTAACCACTTAATGAACACACAATTATTTTGACAGCTAATTTTAGAAGCTGATAGGTCAAGCAGGAATAAATGAATTGATTTCTATTAATATTTAAAAAAAAACACAATATAATATGATAAATTTCATTGGTCAATTTAATCATGTGATTTTTTTTGTATATATTAGGAAATTTGTTTGTATGTGATATTATTCTGATGATGTCTGTATTTTGTTTAGACAAAAATGCTTAATGTAGAATAAATGTGCATCTTGTGAGTAGGGACAAATGTTTTTTATTATACTTTTAGGGAGAAATGCTATGTCATTTATCTGATTTAATCAGCAGAAAATTTGCCAGTTTTGTTCAACTGACTACTAGACTACTAGAATGAAACTTGGAAAATATGTATATGGAACAGAGAAAACTTGAAAGAAAGCACACTTGGCAGTTGCATCTATGGAATGCTCTATTATCAATGCTTTAGCTTCATAAGCCAACATCTTGGTTAGTGTTCTGAATGATTGCTTTGGAATAACAGTCAAATTTTAATTTTAGAACTAATATCATCTCAAGGAGTTTGAAGGTTGAAACAACTTTCAAGTTGTCTGATCCTATATTTGAAAATTTAAGGATTCAAATTGATCCATTTCCATTGACATAAGTAAGTTAGGTTTAGTTTTTGATGTGTTAAAGAGAAGTCTAACATGATCATGGGAGATGTTAAAGCTGGGCTGCTGTTTTTCGATGACATCAGGGAGCACGGGGCAGATTAAAATGATGTAGAAACGTCTCTTTATTGAATTATCTTAAAATTGCCACACTGAGCTTCTATTTCATGATCAAAGATACAGAATGTGAGAGGGTCCAGTACTGATACTAGTGGAATACCAGCAGGAACATGCTGGTAAGGAGTTTAGATGTTCTCATTTACATCGCTGTCTTGTTATGATGGTATCTGGAAGGAACCAAAGGGTATGATTTAAGGTTTACAACTGAATAGATTACAGGTGAGCAGAGTCAGAATTTTGGCTTCAAATACTTTTGAAATTCAAGGAACACTCCACCAGTAAGCCAGGAGTACATTAAGGAATTAAAGACAAAAAAGAGAGACAGACATGTGGGCTACATCTATGCATTTTCCTGGTAGTGACTTTAGCAAGATATATGGTGAACAGTTAAAAAAGGATAGAACTTAAGAGAATGATGTGGCAGATGAGGATGCCAATAGATACTGGAGGATACATTTTAATCAGGCTGTTATTTGGAAATTGCAAGAAAATGCTAGAAAGTCTGTATTATTTTAAACCTTTAGAATCACAGAAATTAATTAAAAGACAGTTGAAAGGCTGCACTTCTATCCGTAACCTTTGCAGCAAGTATAACTTCCATCAGAAAGGAAAAGAGATGTCACAAATAATGTAAGTAATTATAGACCAATTAACCTTACAAGTGGAATATGTATGGTTATGGAGATAATGGTATTTTCTTGTTTAAACAATGACCTTTATAAAGTTTCAGTGCAAGGCTGATGACATTACACACATAAGAAAGTTGGATGTACTGTGCCAATTATTTTGAGGAATCGTATTACACTGTACGAACAAAAGTTAGAATTTTCAGTATGGTGGATCATAATGTTTGGTCAATAATTTCAAAATTTAAGCTTATGGTCCTCGTTATTAACTCAGATTAGATCATGGCTGCTGGAAAGAAATTCATGGTTTTGTGTGGAAGAGAGAAAGAACAGAGGATCTGTCACTCATCCCTCTCTAACACAGATGACAAGCAGGTGGGGTATTTCATTTAGATGCTTTAATATACATAAAAACATCAGGATGGAAAGCAGTATCATAAAATATAAACAAAGTGGTTAACAGGCAGACCTTACATACATGCATGCTTACATCTCAGCTGCTTACTACAAAATGGCAGTCAGGCTTGCACGTGCTCAGTATTTATACACTTGTGCAAGCCCTTGGATAGCTTCTTAAAAATACATACACACACACATTGATCTGCATCCTCCCTCTTAAAAAGATTGCCCTTGGTAAAAAGCAACATTAGAGTGAGACATGCATTATTATAGACATTAGAAACAAACACGATCTTCATGCCCAATTTGCTGTGTATCTGTTACATGGTCTGGAGATACGACCGGATCTTACAACATAACAAGCTGGACTAAATTTAGCAACAGGGAAAGTTTTCGGTGAACAACTCGTATAAGGAACTTCTGGATTCATCACAGGAATGAGAATATTCTCTGCAACGTCCTCTGGAATTGGAACACCGGACAACTTACTCTGAGATATAGAGTCTTTCTCACAGGCTATGTGCTGTGGTATAGGCTCAGACACCGGTCTCAGATATTTCTGATTCTGCCTAAACTCTGCTCCTTGTGATTCCACAATGTACGATCTCGGCACTGGGCTAATACTCTTCATGACACCAATCCGATCATAACCTTTGGAAATTTGCATCCTTACCACTTCTTCTTGTAATGGATTGAATGGTTTGCTGGTCTTATCATAGTAAGACTTCTGGGTTAAATGCTTCTTCAGCAGATTGGCTTTCATTGACCTGTTGTTCCTTATACGTGAAACCAACAATTGACTACTGATTGGTAATGTGGTTCTGGTTTGTCTCGACATATGTCTCTGAGCAGGTAACCAAGATGTTTATCATGAGGAATGTTTCTGAGATTCAAGA
Source organism: Protopterus annectens (assembly GCF_019279795.1). Taxonomy (NCBI): domain Eukaryota; kingdom Metazoa; phylum Chordata; order Ceratodontiformes; family Protopteridae; genus Protopterus; species Protopterus annectens. The sequence goes on from NC_056733.1 coordinate 1,041,097,064, forward strand.
GATTCAGGAAAGCATCACTATTGTCTAGTTTTGACTTCTCTAGTAACTGTTTTGCACTTTGAGCTGTAAGTTCTGCCAAACTATTTGACTGTGGGTACTCAGGGCTACTCGTGATATGAGTAAAGTCCCATTCTTTGGCAAATCTTTTGAACTGTTGGCATGTAAACTGTGTGCCTTTGTCAAAAATAAATTTGTGAAATTTGTGAGGACTAACATGGACTGAAAAATGATGCTTCATCTTTGTGATGACAGTACTGGATGCTAGATTAGGAAATAGGTCAATCTTGAACCAACTGGAGTAATAGTCTACTAACACCAAGTAATATTGACCATTCCACTCAAAAATCCCAGTGGCTACTGTTGACCAAGGTAGTTCAGGAATCTGGCTAAGCTGAAGAGGTTCCTTCTGTTGATCTGGCTTTGTACTATTACACACAGAACAAGATAAAAGTGCTCTCTCAATGTCTTGTGACATAGAAGTCAAAAATACTATATCTCTCACCCTTCTTTTGGTCGAGTCAGTTCCTGGCTGACCACGATGCAAGATAGTAATGTACTTTTGTTGCAAGAACTTTGGAACAATTACTTTTGGACCTTTCATAATGATACCTTTGTCAGACAAAATCTCATCTCTGTATTAAAAATAAGGTTGCACTTAATGAGGTAAACTATATTCCTTTGACAGCTATCCTAGACTGATAAAATGGTTGAGCCTTTGTAATACTAGATCTGTGGTTGTGTGATCTCTTAGCTCATCAAGATGAGTGCAAGAAAAATTTCTCACATCCATGACTTCAAAATCAAGGTTCTCATTCTCATGTTGTTCTGTGGTGTTTCTGGGCGATCTGGATAATATATCAGCAAGATAAAGAAGTTTGCCTTTCTTGTAGACAAGAGTGAAATTATACATTTGCAGTCTCAGCATCATGCATTGCAATCTGTCTGCAGCTAAATGCATAGACATTCTTAAGATAGTGACTAGAGGTTGGTGGTCTGTTTTGATCTGGATAGGTCTACCATAATCATAATCGTGGAACTTCAAACATGCAGACACAATTACCAAAAGCTCTTTCTTGATCTGGGCATACTGCATTTCAGTTTGGGTAAGAGTTCTTGATGCACAGGCAGCAGGTTGACCCTCTTATAGAATGACTGCAACAAGACCAAATTTTGAAGCATCACATGAAAGAGTAACTGGCTTGTGAACATCATAATATTTCAGTGTTGAGGGACTAGCAATTCTTTGTTTCAGGACATCAAATGCTGTTTAGTGTTGCTCTAACCAAGACCAGGATACATATCTACGTGTCAGCTCTCTAAGCGGTGCTGAAAGTTGGCTTAAGTCTGGAATGAACTTGCCTAGATAGCTAACCATGCCAAGAAAACATTGCAGGGCTTGAACATTGTCTGGAACTGGCATCTTGAGAATGGCTGTTTGCTTGGAGGGGTCTGGTCATAGGTCTGAACTGGTAAATAAATGACCAACATAAATAACCTCTTGTAGCCTGAACTTTCATTTCTGTGGATTGAGCTTAAAATTCATTTGACATGCCCTTTCTAGAACTCTTCCTAGGTTTCTGTCATACTCAGCTTCACCATTACCTCCTACTAGTATGTCCTTGACTATAATAGCACAAAGATACCCAGAAAAAATTTGCTCCATTGCAAGTTGAAAGAATTCACTTGCAGAATTTATCCCAAATGGCGTTCTCAAAAATCTCTGTCTGAGAAATGGAGTACTGAACGTAGTGAGCAATGATAATTTCTTGTCAAGCTGAATTTACTAAAATTAAGTATTTGCATCTCAGACAGAAAAAGCAGTAGCATTTGGCATCAGAGCTGTGACATCTTCGACTGTCTGCATTGGATGATTATACCATTTTAGTGCTTTGTTCAAATCTTGTGGATCAATACATATTCTGATATCATCTGAGCTTTTCTTATGAGCTACCACCATGGAAGATACCCATTCAGTTGGTTCTTCTACTGAACAGATCACACCTTGTCCCACCATTTTATCTAACTTGGCTTTGACTTTGTCCTGCATGGCTATTGGAACTCTTCAAGCTGGCCTGATAACTGGACTGACATCTGGGTCTAACTCCATCGAGTACACAACTGGAAGCTTCCCTAGTTTGTTTTTGAAAAGATCAGCATAGGTAAAAAAAATGTACTGGGCAAAATTAGAGTAGTGGTCTTTTAAGCTAACATGATGGACTTCCTTATTAAATGAAAGAAGTCCCATTTTCAAACTATCTCTGAGCCCTAATAATGACTGGATGTGCCTCTTGACCACATAAAATAACACGTTGTTGCATCTCCCAACAGAGTAACATAGACAGCACAAGGAACAAGAAACTAAGGGTAATGCTGCTTAACGCCAGAAGTCTTAACCTCAAGATGCATGCACTCGAAGCTCTCCTCAGTATGGAGAACATCGATAACTGTGCAGTGACAGAAACCTGGTTCAAGGCTCCAGAGAGCACCCCAGCACTACCAGGCTATACCTCATATCATGCTTTTCAGCCCCAAAACCCGGACCGAACCACAAAAGGAGGGGGAGTTTCCATATTTATCAAGGATATCCACACCTCCAGGTTAGTGGCATTAGACCATCCATGTGCAACTAACAGTGGGCAAGACTGCTTTTCAGTTTATAGCATCCTACAGACTACCCTCTCAAAGTCAGGAATCCCACTCGGCTTTCCTGAAAACATTGGAGAACATGAAGATCTCTCCGAACACCATTATATTGGGCGACTTCAACTACCCAAACATTGACTGGGAGCACTACTCAAGCCCCAGCACCTTAGCCCAAAGGTTCCTGGAAATTATAAACTCAAATGCTATGGAACAACTAGTCACCACTCCCACACGAGGGGACAACATACTAGACCTGATCATTACCAACATGGGGACTCTATGCTCCACACCCGAAGTATATCCCTCATTGGTAAGATCAGACCATAAATTAATTTCACTGGATGTCCACATCCCGACCCCACCCCCAGGCCAGAAAACCACAGTGAAAAAATTCTCAAAAGCAAACTTCTCACTTCTCAAAACCGAAGTGGAATCCTTCAAGGCCCCAGGGCCAGTGGAAACTACGGCCCAAACTGCAGAATCCTATATAAATGCATTCTATGGACACCCCCAGGAATGCATGGATCATGCTATCCCAAACAAATCCAAGACCCAATCATCCAAAGGCAGGCGTCCAGTCTGGTGGACCCCTGCCATAAATAAACTGTACAACAGAAGGAGGAAGCTACTACATGATAGAGCAAAATCCCTAATAGGGAAGGCATCTCTGATCAGTACTAGCAAAAAATTACGATCCCTCATAAAATCCTCCAAGGCCAGCTTCGAGAGACAAATTGCACAGGACACCAAAGACAATCATAAGGCTTTTTTCAGTTATGTTAGGAACCTGGGATGCAACTCCCAGACTTGTTCTGAGTTGATTCTAAACGACAAAAAATACACTGAACCCACAGACATCGCCAATATCCTGGCAGACAGGTTCAGTGCAAACTTCTCCTCCCCCAAAAGAGCAAGTATCTATCCCGCAGAGGGCTGCCTCCCAAACATCTCTGATGCTCAGGTGAAGGCTGCCCTCTCCAAAGCAAAAAACACTGCTTCCATGGGACCAGATGGCATCCCAGGTTGCGTCCTACATGAACTCCAAGAGGAACTAATTCCTCAAATAAAACAGCTATACAATTTCAGCCTCACTACAGGATATGTGCCCACAGAATGGCAGCAACAGTGGTCCCACTCCACAAAGGTGGAGCCTCTACGGACCCTGGAAACTATCGCCCCATAAGCCTGACTAGCTTAGTCTGCAAGGCTATGGAGAGGATCATCACGGAGCTCATAAACAAAGACATTGGGGACCTACAGACACTAGATCCTACCCAGTTCGGCTTTGTCAAGGGCAGATCCTGCCTTTTGAACCTGGTTGACTTCTTCGAAACAGTCACCAAAGCCATAGATGAAGGAAAGGTAGTCCACACAGCCTATCTGGACCTTGCAAAGGCATTTGACACAATACCCCACTCGAGCATCATAGATAAGCTACCCAGCTTAAATATAAACCCCTATGTCACAAGATGGGTCGCAAACTGGCTCAAAGACAGAACCCACAGAGTGAGAGTTGCTGGAGCCATGTCAGACTCAAAACCGGTCACAAGTGGTGTTCCACAGTGTTCTGTCCTGGGACCACTCTTGTTCGGTATATACTTTTCCGAGGTACAGGCAAAGGACTATGGCTCACCAAGTTTGCAGATGACTGCAACCATAATCGACTCTCCAGCTGACACAAACATCCTTCAAAAAGGTCTCACAGAGACAGATAACTGGTGCCAGCGCCATGGTTTAAAGCTAAATGCCAAAAAATGTATAGTCATACCCTTTGGCAAAAACAATGTGCCCACAAATTACCACATAGGCGGAAACCCATTAAGTACAGAGAAAGTTATTAGGGACCTGGGGACCCAAGTTGATAGCAATCTCTCCTTTGAAAACCACATTGCCAAAGTGGTTAGAAAGACCTTCTACATAGCCCACCTCATCACGAAGGGTTTCACATCTAGATCAAGAGAGGTAATCGTGCCTTTATTCATCCCTCATCAGGCCCATCATAGAATACAATGCCCCTTTTGGGATATACCTTACCCGACACCTGCAGAATTAGAAAGACCCCAAAAGTATCTCATCAAGAGGATCAAGGGTCTCAAACAGATGCCATATGCTGCTCGGTTAAAAAAACTCCAGCTCTACTGAGTTGCATACGCGCCACTCGAGGCGATCTATGCCTGACATACAAAGCTATGTCAAATCCAGAATTAATGGACATGTTCCACCTCAGTAAATCTAAATCCCTTAGAGCCACACGCTCGAGGGACTTGAACCTCAGCACAGAAATAAATAGAACTTGCTGGAGGGACAGGTTCATAACCCAGAGGCTCCCTTCATTCTGGAATATAATTCCAGTTCATGTGATGCAGAGCACCTCACTGAATCTCTTCAAGAAGAATCTCGATAGGTGGATGGGGGATCGTAGGTTTGTCCCAGGGATTACTCCCGTGTCACTATTAGACAGAGGCACAGTAAACTAAACCTTAAAAAGGGCACAGTATACTCAAATCAAGGGGTGGCATAAGCCATACAGAATCGGGCTAGGCTTATAATTGCCCCAGGGCAGATAACCTAGTATGAACGTATGAACCTATGAAAGCACTACTGAACCTTCAGTTTTGAATTTTTTCACCTCCATAAGCAACAAGCTTTGCACACTTTGCCAAATAAAGCCTTTCACCATGACACACTCAAGCAAATATTACTGCTGACATAACATTGTACTTTGGACCTGTGTCAAGTTTGAGCTCTATGGGTTTTACATTTATCCAAACAGTGCAAAATACTTCATTAGTTGACCTTAAATCTACTGCATTGACTGTTTCATAAAGCACTGACACACCATCCACATAAAGAGTAGGGTTGCAGCTCTCTAATTGATCAACTTGTTTCTTGAAATATTCCCTTTTAATAAAAGAATGTGGACCTTTTGATTTACAAAACCTTTTGAAATGATTCCATTTATTGCACTTGTGGCACTACTAATCAAAAGCTAAACATTTCTCTTTTTTAGATTCAGGATTTCTACCACAATTCTGACAGTTGGCAATGAAACTAAGTTAGGGCCCATGCTTTGAGTTTTCTGACTCACTCTTGTGTGAACTCTGGAATTTGCTGGAAAGCTCTGGGTTTTACAAGTGAATGCTGCAGGGACTACAGTTGCTGCCATGTGCTTGGGCCTGTTTCTTTTAACCATGTGCTGCATACTATCAACATGAACTTTGTCACTGTGCCTTCTAGAGCAATTCTCATTTGTAAGCAAATTTGTGTGCTTTTCTGTGAGCTCATTTATCTGACAAATCTCAGTGGCCTTATTCAAAGTTAAATCACTGTCACAAAGCAAAATCTTTCTCACAGCATCATCTTTAATACCACACACAAATCTGTCTTTTATCAACTCATCCCTTAAATCCCCAGATCTACATGTTTTAGCCTTATTTCTCAAGTTAGTTGTATATGCTGCAAAAGTTTCACCAGGCTTTTGATCCCTTGTATAAAGTAAGTGCCTTTACATTTTAAGCATTCAGGGTCCTCTCTTGACTCAGCCGCTACAACAGTATGATGGTTTTCCCCCTCTCCTGTATAGATAGCAGGTGCATACAGAAATGAATGTTCCCTTTCAATGGCTTCTGACCCACCTAAATTAAGTAGAATAAATGCCTTTCTATGGTCATTTTTATCAGAAAATGCAGCCTTTATGAAAATGGCATACTCTTGCTCAAACACTCTCCATTTCTCTGCAATATTATTGTCAAACACAAGTGGAATGGTTTTTCAAAATCCATCAGCCATGCCCACAAAGTATGCACAAACACACTGAAAATATTGCCCTTGTAATTATGTATGAATAAACTATTCTGTGAGCTTATAATAACATTCAAAAATCACAATAACCTGTTAGAAACACTTTATTTTGCAAAATATGCTGTCTGTAATGGCTGTTTTTTGTGAAATAACTTTACTGTAATACTGCACATACATGCAAACATTATGCACTTCTGATAACTCAGATATCCTTAATTAATACAAAAAATATGTGCTTAGTGAAATGCAGTCATTTCCTTTTATTTTATTTGTTTTATACAACTTGAACTTTATTTCAAACATTTTCCATAGTAATTAAAAAATTTAACAATATCACACATATCGGTTTATTTGAATATTGTTTAGAGTGTTCTGTATGCCTCGTTTTATATTTTGTGAATAAGAAATTATTTGATCAAGTTTTAACATCTGAAATTTGTTTCTGACCTGTTTTGTGAATTATGCATGCAGTAGGGATGAGTCACTCCTCTATATTCCTACAATGCCAACAGGGTGCCTCTTGGACTTAAGTGGAAGAAACTGGAAATCTTTCTGGCTATGAATTGTTTTGGCCATTCTTCTTCTAACCCCATGTCCCTTTAGACATGTCACTTCTGACACCATGTTTTAGGCATCCTACTTCTGACACCATGTCACTTGCCCTCTCTAACATAGATGACAAGCAGGTGAGGTGTTTTGTTAAATGCTTTAATGCATAGAAAAACATCAGGATGGATATCAGCATCATAAGAAATAAACAAATTGATCAACAGACAGACCTTACATATATACATACATGCTTACATCTCAACAGCTTACTGTAAAATGACAGTCAGACTTGCACGTGCTCAGTATTTATACACTTGTCCAAGCCCTTGGATAGCTTCTTAAAGATACACACACATATTGATCTACAGGATCCATCTATCCACAATCCCTTTTCCCATTTTTGCACATGTGGTCAAGGTGTCATGTAAACAATGACAATCATCTAGAGCCAAGCATCACACCACTGGGTGGCTAGCCCTGCAAAACCATCCATGGGATAAAAAGCTAAGTTTGGATAAATTTACATTTAAGAGGTATAGATGGTTATGACAACATTTTATAGGTAAAATAACCAAAACTAACTTAAAACGTACAACAGCAAATGAACTGGGTACACAGACTGTTAACATTATTTAGAAAAATAAATAAACATTTAATCTTACTTGCAGTAAAGCTAGAAGAAAGGTGAAAGGTCTTATAGATAAGTATTAGACTAGCTACCCTTGTGGGACCTTTTAGGCCTTGCCAATTTGCCTCAAAGGTGAAAATTATACCCTCTACCCTGTGTCTGTGAGGTAAGTACCATAACCATTATGCCAACCCTCAACTTCTTATCAGGCTCCTTTCAAGTGGGACACCAACTGTGATGTTACCTGTGTATTACAGTATAGTTAGGTCAGATAAGGAAAGAAGTTTTTAATTCTCACTGCTGCAGCAGCCAATTGATATTGTCCTGCTCTGGTCAGCTTGCCTATGCTCTAACTCTCCTCTTTCTCACTCACTCTGGCTCCTGATAGGCTGCATCCTGTTTTGGAGGGAAATATATCGGCAACCAGAGTGAGGGAAATCTTCAGAATTTTACTGCCGTATTATAAGAGCAGCATCTCTCTGGCTCCAGAGGAACAATGGTTGATCAAAAACTTCTTCTCTAACAGATAAGATCCCTTTTTGGGGACCCTTCCTCTCATAAACAATTTTATTGAATATTTTTAGTCATATAATTGATCTACCTTAATAAAAAAGAACAGCTATTTGTGATATTCCACCCAGCTTCTGTCAGGAATTGCATAAGGTTCTGCTGTGTTTACTTGGCTTATTTTTCAGTTGTATGTGGGAAACTGTGATTTTATAAAAATACGAAGTATTTGAGCTGTGTTTTTCCCATTTGTTATTGATTTTAACAGAATTAGAATGTTTTCTCATTTGTGAGATAATAAATGTTCTGTGATATTACTGACTGAAAGATTAAGGTCTGGTGATACAGTTTTCACTGCTCTGCTTATGTTTACTAGTTTGGGGAAGGAAAGTGTGCTTGGTAGTTACTAGTGAATACTTACCTTCTACCAGTGTTATTGAGTTTACTGTACCAGTAATCAGTTTTTTTCTCTGGCCACATTATGGATAATATTCCAATACCTGCTCACTCTACTCTGCTTGTAGCTAAAAGGAGAAAAAAAATAAAAGAAATAAAATTATTACCTCAGCCTGTGGTCAGTGACATGCATCAACAAAGATGGTTCCTCAGACCACATACCTATTGCCTTGACTTCCTGCAGTGTAGCTGTAATGGTCACTATTGACCAGGAGTCGGACATGTCCTCTGGGGCTATTCCAGCAGCTGTTATAGGTGTGGGAGAACCAAACACTTTAAGTACAGGAATTGTCTGGAGAAAGATACTTCTTGGCAGGATCAGTAGGCTGTCCCCTGATCAGTCTTCCATTAGGGATCTTCTTAGAAAAAACGTAATTACAGGGCAGCTGATCAGGTTGTTTCTGTATATAAGTCAGAGATGTTCTATCTTTGGCAGAGTATTTGCAGTTAGTAAGTCATAGAGGATGTTTGTCCTTTCATGGTTCTAGTCCTGGCATTGCCAGAGAATTGTTTGTGTTTTCAGAGGATGAGGATTGTGATAGAGACAAGGTTACTTCTCCCCAGGATTCCATCACCCAGAACCCTGACACTTCAGATAGTGAACCTGAAGTTTATCCTAGATACATTTTTTTCCTTTGTGGAAATGGTTGCTAGATACAGGGATCTTTTTGCTTGGGAGCAAATAGGGGCTCCCCCAGAAGTGGGCATATTTTATGATCTGTTAGAGGACAAGGTTCCTAATTCTGTACCTATTTCTCCCATTTTGCCAGATCTTTTTTATTTTGTATTTTATTGTTTGTTTTTTAGTTTTTCTGTGTTTATCTAAGTGGCAGAACTTTTATCTTTATTTACATCATAAAAAACATGTTCACTAGTCACAAACTCTTTACAATAAAGGCATGTTTCATCCTTTGTACTTTTGTAAGGCATACTAAATTTCACTGGGAGTTTTTGTACAAGTCACTCTCCATAAGAAGTCCTGGCACTATTCTTACATCTTCACATTCTTACTTCTATTGCTATTATTTTATCTTTATGCATCTTTTTCCATGGATATGCACAAAAATATGTATTCGTAAAGTTATGATACCAGTGTTTTCTCTCATTTTCAGTCTCATTGTTTTTTTTATTTTCCAAACTAAAATTTTATCTTGATAATTGTCTATTTCATTATTAGGACATAGTGTGTTTCTTTTAAAGTTCAAGAGATACATCCATTCCATTTTATACTTAAGTCTTAATATCTGTGTTAATAATGAAGTATCATTGTCCTTTAAACATTTTAATACTTTATATAAATGTAATGCTGCTGCATACACTATTGGATTTGTCAGTCCTGAACCTCTTTTTCCTCCTTTTGACATGCAAAACATCCCTTTTCACTGGGTTTAATCTAGATCCTGAAATAAATGAAAACAATTATGTTATAAACTTATTTCTAATATATTAAAGGTATACAAAGAACACTTGCTAAATATGCAATTCTTGATAGTAATATTGAATTAATTAAATATATTTTTTCTTAAATGATAATATAAATTATTTCTCAAACACATAAGTAATTTTTCTTTGCTTCTAACTTTTCTTTCCATATTCGTTCTCTTATTTCTTGTTTTCCAAAACATATTCCAGGCACATTTATTTATGGCTGTCATATTAAATTTAATACCTCCTAGCATTCATTTCAAGCCTAATCTTTGGGGTTTCTCTTTACTTAATTATAATGCTATCACTTGTAAATATTCCTGCAAATAGATTAGTACTCTACTTATTCCTTTACTATTTTTTATAACAAGAATAATATCATCTAAGTATGATAACATAATCAGTGCAGTTATCCCTTCATTATATACAGAGCTCATGTTCTCCATTTCACTACTAACATGGGTAGAAATCATATTCCTTACCCACACAGATATTATGCTACTCTTCTTCTTTTATAGTTTTCTTTATCTGCTTTCTCACATTATATTGCCACTGTAAAAACATTTTTTATATTTTTACTTAAATATCATCCACCATTCACACCAAGTTTTATAAAATGTTCTCACAGTAATATATTTCCATATCTGTATTACTAATTGTGTTCCATCTTCATTCCATGCTTTCTTATTTATCCTTATTCCTTTGCCTATTTTTATATATTCCTTGTTTTCTTTTATCTCTAGCCATACTGCAAGATGATCGGAAAATCCTGTTACAACTACACTCCCTCCTCCCTTAACTAAGCCTTCTGATATTACAAAATAATCTATTTGTTTCATGCATGCCCATTTTGTACGTCCATTAATTTTTGTCCCAAGGTTTTAACTTACCTCATCTTATAACTTCTAAAATTTTTCTTATGTCATTTCCTTTCTTTTTATGCTTGCCTCTTAAATCACAATTAAAGTCTCCAGTTATTATAATATTCATATTTATCACTACATAGTCTAAAATCTGATGTAATAAGCTTTCCATTTCTTTACAATTAGTATAACCATATTCTGTTATAATTCTGTATTCTTGCTCTTTCCATTTTAAATCTACAATGGTTAATTTTCCCATTTTTGCTAACATTGCCACAGTAGTCAGGAAATCCTTCTATGTGGCACACCTTATCACAAAATGTTTCTCATCCAGGAAAAAAGAGGTAATAGTTCCCCTCTACTCATCACTCATTAGACCCATTATAGAGTACAATGCCCCTTTTGGTATGTACCTCACAAGACATCTACAACAACTGGAAAGGCCACAGAAATACCTCACAAAGAGGATTACTGGCTTCAATCAGATGCCCTACGCAGACCATCTCAAACAACTCCAGCTTTATTTATTTATTTTATTTATTTATTTAAGTTTGTTGACCGGGGAAGTCCACTGGACCAAAGACACCCCATTTTCAGAGGAGGCCCAGGGAGAAAAGCTCCGCAATAATAGCAAGTTACATTTCACATGTTACAAAAAGACATAGTTCAGTCAAGCTAGTTAAACATTTACAAATAAGCTTCAAGATATTAGCATTTGTCATGTAACACTGTTAAAACTGATGTACACATTTCAATACAGTAATTTCAACATCAGTGTCAAGTGACAGCATGAGGTGGAAAGGGGGGTGGGATTTAGGTTGGAGCGTGACAAGAGCATTCCCATTTGGAAGAAAGATGAGAGAGGAGTATGGATTTGAAATTGGTATGGTTAGGTGGGTTGCATAGGTGTGTGGTGAGAGACTTCCATTTTTTAGCTAAGGAGTGGGACAGGCAGTAGTTGGCCAGGAGTTCGTGCAGGTTTGTAGACTTGAAGGAGATTTTGTTTTTTAGATCTGAGTGAGCGGTTGGGAATGTAAGATTTTAAGGAAGTAGCGAGAGCTGGGAAGTCAGCAGGTTTAAAGATGAGCTTGTGGGCAATGGTGAGTTGTAGGTAAGTGAGGTAGTTGGGTAGTTCCAGTCAGTTTAGGGTGTGGAGTGAGAGGCAGTGGTGGGATGAGGTTTTTGAGTAGGTTGCAAATTTGGAGATCTTGTGGTAGCAGGATTCAAGTTTGAATCTGAGGCTGAGATGGAGATTGGTGAAAAGAGGGGAACCATACATAAGGGAGCAGAGTAGAAAAGTGGATGCAAGAATCTGGCGAGTAACGGAGCTTAGGAAGTGGTTGTGCCTGTAGAGGAGACCTAATTTTTGGTGGGTTTTCTTGATTGTGGAGTGAATGTGTATGTCAAATTTTAGTTCTTCATCAATAATGATGCCCAGAAGCTTGGTGTTGGGAACAATTTCAAGGTAGGTGTTGTTTTGGCTCTGTATAGTGAAAGTGGTTTTGTCAATGATGGACTTTATGGTATGGGAAAAAAATTAGTTTGGTTTTATTTGCATTTAGTGCCAGATAGTGAGACTGCATCCAGGCTTCTGTATTGGAGAAGGGTAGTTGGGTTTTTGCTAGGAGTTTGGAGGGGGAGAAGGCTGAGCAGATGATTGCTGACTCATCTGTATACTGGATGACAGATGAGTCTGGGATGGAAAGGTGAAAGTTGTTAATGAATAGGTTGAAGAGAAGAGGTCCAAGAACAGAACCTTGTGGGACACCTGTGGGTGTAGGAAGGAAGGGGGATGTTAAAGTTTTCCATTGGGCAGCTTGGTGGTTGGGCAAGTAGCTGGAAAACCAGGCTATGGTGGAGGGAGAGAGTCGCAGGGTGGAGAGTTGGGATATTAAAAGGGTGTGTGAGATGGTGTCAAAGGCCTTTGACAAATCTAAGAATAGTGTGGAGACGAACTTGCCTGAGTCACGTTCAAGGTTTATGGTGTTAAGAAAGGAAAGAAGGGCAGTCATGGTGCTGTGGCCAGGATGGAAGCCATGTTGGGTAGGGGAGAGAAGATTGTTTTGGGATAGGTGTGTCAAGAGCTGTACTTGTATTGTTTTCTCTAGTATTTTAGAAAGAGGGGAAATGATGGTGATAGGCTGAAATTGGTGGTATCAGTGTTTTTGCCACCTTTTTGGAGGGGGGTGATGTAAGCATGGTGCCAGATGGAAGGGACATATGATTTTTGAATGGCTCTATTTATAAGAATAGAGATGGGGTAGGCAATGCTGTCTGCAGATTGTTTGAGGAAGGTGGGAGGAAGGTTGTCAGGTGCATTGCGACAGTGTTTGAGTTTGAGGAGAAGTCTTTTTATGGTGCTTGTGGGAATAGGCTTGAGGCTGAAGGATGTGGAGGAAGGCAAATGATTGGGGTGGTGGTTGGTGCTGGAGCGGGTGGTGGAGGAGGTGGGTGGGAAGGAGACTGATAGTTAAGCTATGCAGTCTATGAAGAATGAGTTGAATTGGGAAGCTGTTTCAGTGTTAGAGAGGTTGGAGTCTAGGCAGGGGTTTTCTTTGTTGCCAGAATGCAGCATGGATGAAATGGAGTCCCAGAATTTTTTAGGATTTGTTGAGTGTAAGGACTGGAGTTTGGAGTAGTGGTCTTTGCTGTCTTTAGTGATTAGTTTTTTTTGTGGCGTTCTGTAGTTGCTTATATTCTAGGAGGGTGTTAAGGTTTTTATGTTTTAGGTATTGTTTCCATTTTTTGTCCTTTTGGTGCATAGGTAGTTTAGTGTCTTTTGATAACAATGGACAGGGATTGACTTTGATGTGTTTGGTCCAAGAAGGGCTTGCTGATTGAGAAGGGTTAGGAATGAGTGGTTAAAGTAGGAAATGGTATCGTCTAGAGGAAGGTTTTTTAGAGGGGAAACAGTTAGTATCCTTTAAGCTTTCTGAGAAAATTAGAGGGTTGAAAGAGGAGAGGTTGTGGGTTTGGATGTAGTGGTATTGTTTTTGCAGTGGAGAAGGAAGACAGTCAGCAAAGGCAGATAGGTGATTGCTGAGTGGATCAGGAAATGTCCCTGCTTTGGTAAGAAGGTGTGGGTGAGTTGTTAGGATCCAGTCAATGATCGTACCAGAGGTACCATCTTTATTTGGTCTGGTTGGTGATTGTATTGGTTGGGATAAATTGTACAGGTTGATTGCGTGGGAAGGGGCTTGAGAGTTGACTGTGTCCCAGTTGATGTTGATGTCACCAAGTATATAGGTTACATTTTTTATACTGGAGGAGAACCAGGACAGGATATTTTCAAGAGTTTTGATATTATCACCAGGGGGAATATAGAGGGCAGCTATACATATGGACTTGTGGCTGTTTATTTTTAGCAACCCTATTAAGATTTCAGCATTGGCAAAGGTTGGGATTTTATTGGAGTATGGAGTTATGGTGTGGGAGGAGGGGTAGATTATTACTACTCCACCACTAATTTTGGTGGGCTCTATCGTAGCGAATGATTTGGAAATGTGGTGGTAGGATTTCACTATCCTTATTATAGGACTTTAGCCGGGTATCAGAGATGGTGGTTATGTCGGGGTGGTTATGTGAGAGCCAGGCATGGAAGTTAGGAATTTTGTTTTTCAGGCTTTGTGCATGTAATGTTGTAATGCGAATGGATTTAGAGTTTGTGGGTTGGGTGGATGGTTTGCTCAGAGTAGTGTTTGAAAAGGGTCCTGGGTTGGGGTGGATATCTCCGGCAAGGGAGACAGAAATTTTGTGTAGGAGAAGGAAGAGGTAGTGTGTAGGGTATGAGTTGTTAGGGTAGTGTGAGATATGTGATTTTCTGGAATGAAATTGAAGAGCTGTGTACAGAGGGTGTAGGGATGGGAGATGTTTTGGTTTGAATAGATAGGTTGGGTTAGAGACAAAGAGCTCATGGGAAATTGAGGAGTAGGATGGGAGGTGGGGTTGTTGCAAAAGTGTGATGGAGTGTGTGTGAGAGTTATGGCAAGGTTTGGGAAGAAGTGTGAGATAGGTCAGACTAGAGATAGAGAGATTAGCAGGGCAAATTGGGTTATAAAGAGTGGAGATTTGAAGAGCATTTTAGGAGGGGTGGAGGTTTGAAAGATGGTGACTGATGGGTGGGTGGGTCTTTGTGTGAGAGGTTTTATTGGAGTGAAATTGGGTGGGGAGGAGCTAGGGTATGTATGAAGGTACAGGTAGTGGGGGTGGGTGAGATTTGGGGGCAGGGTAGGGGAGCGGAGTGAGCCCGAAGGGTGAATGGAGTGGGAAGAGACCTCCTGCAGAGGTGAGCACCAAAAAAGTATCAGTGAGAGGAGGTGAGTGAAGGACACTACTAGTTAATGGAGGCAGATGTTTGACCATGAATGTAGTAAGTTGAAAGAGCAGAGAGTGGATATAAAGTAATGAAATTGCTCTTCAGATGAGGGAAAGTTGGATGTGGCTAGGGGCACTGTAAAGGTAGCAGGCAGCAGGATGTATTAAGTTGGCATGAGATCAGGAATAAGGTAAGGTTTAATGGAGCTTTGCTGCCACCTACTGGTGAAAATATGGAAATGCAGCAGTTCTGTCACATATCGCCTACTCAGAGGCAATCTCTGCCTAACATACAAAGCTATGTCAAACCCAGAGCTGTTGGACATGCTCCACTTAAAAAAAATCCCAATCCTTCTGAGCTACACGTTCTAGGGACATAAACCTTGTTACCACAATAAACAGAACACGCTGGAGGGATAGATTCCTATCCCAGAGACTTCCCATACTCTGGAAAAAACTACCTATCTATATCAAACAAAGCTCCTCATTAGTACTGTTCAAAAAAAATCTTGATGATTGGATGGGAGATAGGAAATTCAGCCCTGTGATCACTTCTGTGGCTCTGCTCGACAGGGGCATAGGAAAGTAATTTTTTTGGATGGCAAAAGCCAGGGTACCATTTTGGCTAGGCTTATATAGGCTCGAGGGCCAATAGCCTAATAACTACCTGTGAACCTATGAACCTATGAAATATAATATCTTTACTATATTTCTACAGAATATGGCTATTCCAGAACACTTTTAATTTCTCATTTCCAGATTATTTTTCCTGCCCATAGTTTCTTTGTTTGCAGTCTTTCTTTATTTGTTAAAAATCTGGTGTCTTCTAATATAATTTCATCTACATCACATGTATTGCACAACTCCAAAATCCCTATTCTTCTTTTTACTATATTCTTTATACTATTCACATTTACAGAAAGCACTCTAAAATGTTCATTTCCCCTTTGATTTATAAGTTCATAGCTAACTACTGGGTTAGCTTTCTTAATAGGTCATTCTAAGTCTAACCAATTTTGCTCTCAAAGGTGAGAATCAAATGTTATATCTTATGTTTGTGAGTTAAACACCTTAACCATTATACCAGGCTCCAATCATTTACTGTATATCTTTTTCATCAATTTCCTTTCTTTTTTCTTTATCCCTTTAAACTTTCTTTTTCTGTCCTTTGCCCTTTTACAACTAGAATTCTTTTTCTCTTTTCTACCTTCCAATTTATGTCTTCTTTGTCACTTATTTCAGAACCTTTTTTTATGCTCTTTTTATTATTTTTAGTCGGGTCTATATTACATCGTCGAACTCACAAGAGTTTGAATGATGTAATATCGAACCATGTAGTTCAAAACCCAAGAATTACAAAAACACAGAACAGCGATTTTTTTTTTCCCAGGAAATAAATCGCTGTTCCGGTAACAAAAAAAAAAAAAACACCTACACTTTAAACTTAAACTAATGTGGGAGGCGGTGCCCCCACACCCCCCAACATGGGAGGCTGTGCCCCTCACACCTCCCACACCCCCTACTTGAATATACCAACTCTGAGATCTCACCACAGTGGAGGAAATAGCAAAGCCCCGAAAGACGCCCACCAATTTTTTTCCCTGGAAAAAAATAGGTGTGCCGTGGCTTCGCTATTTTCGTATCTCGAACATTTGGGTTCGATATTACAACGTTCGGATGCCTGTGAGTTCGACATGGTAATATAGACCCTTTTTGGTCACCTCATTTTTTCTTCTATTTCGACTACTTTTAAACTGTCTTCTCTTTGTTCGTTTTCTTCTCTGTCTTTTTCCTCAATCTTATTTTCATTTTTGTAATCCATTCATAAATGTCCAATTTTGTTACATTTATATGCTCTCAATTCACAGTTTTTGCATCATGTCCCATTTCCAGACATATATAACATTTTGTTTGTCACAATTACTCATCAAGTGTCCTTCGTTAAAAAATAAATAAATAAAATAAAATAAAAATGTCTTGGGTTGTCCTCAGTATGTTACCACACCCCTATCCCCCTCCACATTTATCATGCTTGGTATATGAATAATTATTTTCTCTTTCTATTCTTAAAACAGTATTAAAGTCCCATCCACCAGTCCATAAATCCCTTATGTCATAAACTCTTGCAATGTCCTAGTGTTTCTGCTAAGTTTTCAAATGTCCTTTCAAAGTCTCTCTTTCTACCTCTGTTCAGAAATGTACGTGAATTTTCTTTTTTGTTTCTAGTTAAATGCTTTTATGACATAAAGATTCCATGGTTTACAGGTTTTTCTTTCATGTGCTCCAAAAAATGTTTCCATTGAAATAAACAGTCTCAAATATAATGTGACAAAATGTCTCTTTGTTAATAAAATGCTTTTACCTCGTGTGATTTTATTAAATTGTCCCCCACCTCATACCTTTCCATTTCTTTGTCTTCCTTACTTTGAATCCTTGCCACATACTTCTGTTTTCCATTTTCTTCTGCCTTCTTTTCAACTACTCATCTTCTGCCTTCTTTTACTTTCTCTGCATATGTTTTCTTTTCAGGATTGTCTCTGCATCACACTTTTGTATGTTCTCCATAATGTCCCACAGGAAACATCTCCTTCATTTTCTGGCTCACTCTGCATCACCATTTCTTTAAGTAACTCATCCCACAAGCCTCCTGACTGGAAGGTTTTAATTATACATTCATCATTTGCAGACTCATCTTCATCAAACTGATTTCTCTGAAACATCTCCTCAGAATCCTGAACACATTGTCTGGTCTCAATATGTGCTTTCACTTCCAGTTCTCTCACCTCTCTATCGTTTCCTTCTCTCTCTCCATCTGTCTCCCTGTTTCTCTTGGCTGCCTCTGCACCTGGCATAGAAACAGGAAGCACTCCTGCAAAATGGGTCCCACTCACAACAATGATGAGTAAGGGAAGTTCCCTGGTGCATTGGTCAAATTTCCCCTAGTAGTTTAAATATTGCATAGGGTCTCCCCAGAAAAGAGGCTACTAGACTAGTGGAACTAACCTGGTCAAGAAAAGGATAAATTAATTGACAATATGTCCCTAAGAGTTGACCCAGTTGTTTGGCATGTGGGAACTTATGTGGACAGTGACCTAACCTTTGACCAACATGGGTCTATTGTTGTAAGACAGTCCCTGTATATTGTGCACCTTATAAATAAAGGGACTGTGTCTAGATCTAGGGATGTCATAATCTTCCTTTACTCAGTCCTTATTAGGCCAATCATTGACTATAATGACCCTTTGGCATGTATCTGTCTAGGCACATGCAACAACTAGAATGTCCACATTAATACCTTTCTAAAAGGATACAATGCCTAAACAACATATCCTACATAGACCAACTCAAAGCCCTGTGACTATACTCTGCATCTTACAGAATGCTAAGAGATGACCTGTGTTTGTCATACATGGCATCCTCTGACTTATTTGTTATGGATTTACTGCACATCAGCAAGTCAAAAACCATCAGAAATACTCAAGTCTAGATTGACAGGTTTATCTCTCAAAGGATACCTCTGCTGTGGAATATACTCCCCATCCACATACAACAAAGTTCATCCCTGTCCATATTCAACTGCAACTTAGATCTATGGATGCAAAACAGAAAATTTACCCCAGGACTGCCCTCTGTATTACTAATGGACATAGGCAACTGCTAAATCCTTTATCCCATGCACGGGTCCCCTTAACTCATTCCTTCCAGAACAACTCTTTTGAGTGTATCCCTTTAACTTCCAGTGGGTGTGGCTTGAGCCTTTAAAAAAATGAAATTCTCACCTTACAGTTCAAACAAATATTCATATCTCTAGAACCATAAGTGTTGCTAGAAAACCTGTAAATGACAAACTATTCAGTATAAATTAATCTTTATATTGGTAGCGTTCATTGAGTTTGATGCGTATTGAGTTTAATGCTTTAAACTTGATTTTATAAGTGGAAATAAAGGCAGGAAATATTGATTTTGTAATGTTGTATAAACAGCTTATGATATCTCAGAACCTAGTCAATTAAGAAACATACTGTCAGCAGGATTTTCTTCATGCAGTTGTGAGCTTTTATATGAGGCCATGCATTTCCTTCTGTGTTATCTGAATGCTGAGATATCTAGAGAAATATGAAAATTATTACAATACAAATAAACAGTATACAAATAATATTCAAGATCTCTTTAGCTGCATTAGACAGAGGTCAAATATCAATACATTTGCATTTGCCATTATGTATGGTTTAAGATTAAATCTTCTGATACCTTGTGTATAGCATGGTTTTGGAATTATTAATGCAAATATGAACACGTAATATTTGATGCCTAATGGGGTCAGTAGGAGGTAACTGCAAAAAACACCTAGAGGCACACTCGGCTGTAATGAGTTCAGTTATCTATGGTATGATCCTCATTATTCTCATTAAGGGTAATATATAATTGTTGACCAAATAGGATTGGTTATTTTGAGCACAAAGATGGAAACTGGCCAGGTTTAAAATGGCCCACAAGGGCAGATGGCCTAGTACATACCTATGAACCTATGAAAGTAGCTAGAATAGCATTAGTGGGCATTTTCTGAAGGACACAAAGTTTGAAACTCAAATGTCTGTTGGCACTGATAATACATACTGAATATTCATGAAGAATACTTGCCCAAACTCAAAAATATTCATTATGTATTCATTAACATCATATTGGCCATGGTCTTTGGGCAGGTTTGCTACTGCACACCCCAGGGATACTACCAAAAAATGCACCACTATGTATGTGTATGTATTTGTGTGTGTGTGTGTGTGTGTGTGTGTGTGTGTGTGTGTGTGTGTGTGTGTGTGTGTGTGTGTGTGTGTGTGTATGCACATCTTGTGACAGACTGGTGTCCTAACTGGAATTAGTTTCTCTAACATATGCTTGCTGTATGCTGGGTTAGAATTTAGCTCTAGTATAGTCCTGAATTGAATAAAGTTTGTATAAGAGCATGGATGAATGAATTAATGAATAAAGGAAGGCCTCCATGACACTCACTCACTCACTCACGAAATCACTCACTCACTCACTCACTCACTCACTCACTCACTCACTCACTCACTCACTCACTCACTCACTCACCCTAATGATATTTACAGTAATAATGTTATGGACAGAATCCCACATTAGTTTATACTCATTCACCCAACTCTAAACTGTACCTAAACATATTTATATCTTGTAAGTGTCAAAGCCAGGTTAGATCAATCTTGCTTTATGGATATGTGCAAAAATTGTATTTAGCCTCTGATTTGACATTATTTTCAAATAAAAACTTTACTAACTTAGGTTTCATTTTGGAAAATGGAACAAATACAAATCTTCATTAATATGTATAACAGAAATCTAATTATAATTTATTACCCTGACCAAAATTAATAAAGAAATTGCATTTTTCATGCTGTCCGATTTGACAATACAATTTTGAATTACAGTAGAGTGTCATGTTAAATGCTATGTTTCAGAAAGTACTTGCAGAAAGAAATAAATATTTTTCAAATGTCCAAGGACCTGTTTATACCAGAATCATTAAAAAGCATCTGTTTTTCAGCCTCTGCAGTCATTTATTTTTGGCCAAGGTTTAAATGACAGATGGTCATCAAATTATTTTTAGCAATGTTCCTTCATACAAAGATGTTCATCATTTGTTATGAAATACATTTCCTGTTCTGTAAAACAGCTTTTCTGTCCAGATACATGGTTAGTGTAAGCAGTCAAATCTAGCTTTTCTGTTTTCCTTTGTTTTTCCCCATGAGACAAAAAAAAATTGTGAGGTAAAGTTATTTTTCCAGAAGTCCATAATGATTTCATCCAAGGGTGGAAAATGAACAGCACGACCAAAATACATCCTTGTAGGAATCATTGTTATGGTGACATCTTCAGTATTAAGGGCAGTGTTAGGGCACATTTATTAACTTTACTGGGCTTACTGAAATAATCAGTCTGTAAGCCGCGGTGGTGCAGCAGTAGCATTGTTGCCTCACAGCAAGAGGATCTCCCATTCGATTCTCAGCTGGAGCACCTCCTGTGTGGAGTCTGCATGTACTCCCCGCAGTCAAGTGGTGTTCAAAAAACATGCATAGGGCATGCCTTCGTTGAAGGTTGGGCATCAAGCTGGCACCTCAGCACTGTAAAAATCTACTGCCAATCATTAGCGGACCAGAGTTCCGCTGTGGCGACCCCTAACTTGTAAAAGCCAAAGAAGAACAACAACTGAAATAATCAGTCTACCTATTGCACAATGTGTAAGTTTTATGACTAGCTAAAATAATCTATCATCTGTATAATTATTTCAGGAAACCACGAAACACGACACCAACCAAGAAAATTGAAAGAATGAACCACAAGCTGAAATTGTGGAAATGAGTGTTTTACTATATAAAAGACTCAGTAAAAAAATATACAAAATTAAGCGCTTTCGTAAGGCACACTGACCAATCTTCATCAGACAATAAAAAGTAAAAACACAGTTCAGCATTTATATTACACCCACACCCTCCAATTGATTAATCAAATCTTAAATACCCACACTTAATTGATAACACAAACCTTTGCACTTAAACATAGTGTAAAAAACATGTAAGATACATGAAACTAAGAATAAGTTGAAAATATGTAATTACACATAATTGATGCATAAAAAACACATATTTATATATTGTATATGTTAAAATGAGAACATCTCATCTGTCTAATACCGAGATTTAATTTACTGCTAATAGAAATAGTGTCGTTCAACTGAGGGGGAACATGAGCATTGAGAAAGACCTGCCAGCAAATTTCTTTATCTTCCAACCATAACTTCCAAGGTCCACCCCGATCCCTCCGCTTGATCTGCTGTAAGACCACAAATTTAAAGGCATGGTCGGGGAACATTTTGATATGCCTAAACAGAGCATTTTTTTTCCTCACACCGACGAACATCATATAAATGTTCGTAAATATGCTGACTCAACTTCCTTTGAGTTTTCCCGACATAAAAGCCAGAACATTGTGAACACAAGGCAGCATATACTACCCCTTGTGTATGACAATTGAACTTGCCCTTAATAGAAATAACCCTGTTACGTATCTTAACCTTAGACGTTAGTAAAATATGTTTGCACTGACTGCACGCACCACAAGATGTCATTTTACCCTGTAAATTACAGTCCTTAACTTGTTCCAATATATTTTTTATGTTCCTACCCCTCCTAAACACAAAATCTGGGTATTCTCCAAAAAAGGATCCCAAAACAGAATCACTTTTTAAAATAATGCAATTCTTATTAACTATGTCCTGCATAGTATAGCTATCATTGGAGAAGGTAGTCACAAATGGACAAGACATATCAATCCTCCTCTCATACCCCTTAGACATGTCCACAGTTAGTGAATCAGAAGTTCCATCATGATCAACCAAGTTAATTGTGCCAACATTGGTAGATGGGCCCACAATGCTCAATACATTTTCCCCCAAGTTGTTCAAAATAGGTTTGAAATAACCACTTGCATGTTTTTCTACTACCTCCCTTCTAATATTATTAATAAGATACTTAGGATAGGCTCTGTCCATGAACATTTGATGCATAAAATCACATTCAACAATGAAATCACTATAATTTGACACCATCCGGGCTGCCCTGACTAATTTCCCTTTGATGATACCCTGTTTGACGTGCATAGGATGATTACTATTGAAATGTAGAATACTATTTGAATATGTCGGCTTTCTGTGAATTTTAGATTTCAAACCATCCTCTGTTTTAACCAATAAGACATCCAAATAGGAAATCCCAGCTACTTCGAAATTATGTGTAAATTTCAGAAATGTGGTGTTCACATTGATGTAATTCATAAATTGTACAATACCTTCCTCTGACCCCTTCCATGCAATAAATAAACCATCCAAGTATCTCAGATATAAAACAACATTGTTGTAAAAAGGAGAGGGGAATAAATAGGCTTTCTCCCACCAGGCCATTACTATATTAGCAGAAAGTGGGCCACATGGAGACCCCAGGCCACCTCCCTGAGATGCTTGAAATAACGCCCCTCAAAATAAATAAAATTATTCCTGATCACAAGATCCATCAGTTGCGTAAACATGTTGTTGGTACCCTGAGGTAACCCGAACTCCTCAAACAAGAATTCAGAAAACCATTCAAGTCCTATATTCTGAGGAATGCAACTGTGCAGCTCTTTACCATCGATAGTAAGAAAAATAATATTCTGGTTAATCACATCAGTGCTGTTACACTTGTCTAAAAAGTGCCAAGAATCCTTACACAAATGTGGGGTGGTCATCACCCTCTCCTTTATCTTGTAATCCAAGTATTTGGCTATATAGCTGGTCTTGGACCAAGATGAATCCACAATGGGTCTGAGAGGGGGATTGACCAAGTCCTTATGGATCTTGGGAATCCCAAAGATCTTTGGAATTTTTGGAACATCAGTAGACATATAATTATATTCATCCAGGTCGATCTGATCCTGCATTAACATGTGCAAAAGATCACTGTCAATTTTACTGTATGCAATATTGACCTCATTTAGTGAAGCTTCAGTATAAGTATCACCATACAAGATATCAAACATTTTTTGCACGTAATTAGCCGTGGACATGACAATCACCCCTCCCCCTTGTCTGGTTGCATAATTTGTAAACTCGCATTTTTTAACTCATTCAAACAATCTTTTTCTACTATTGACATGTTAGCATCAATAACATTATTACCCCAAAAAAGCCGAAAATCAGTTTCACACATTTTTTCAAAAGCTTTGATGCATAATGAGGCTCAGGATTAAAAATACTAAGCATTCTCAAACAATGACTATTGTCATTAAATACATCATTGTCATTCCTATGCATGAAGTTCAAGTTTAATCTGCGTGTCATTAAATACATCATTGTCATTCCTATGCATGAAGTTCAAGTTTAATCTGTGTGTCATTAAATACATCATTGTCATTCCTATGCATGAAGTTCAAGTTTAATCTGCGTGTCATTAAATACATCATTGTCATTCCTATGTATACATTTTAAGTTTAATCTGCGTGTGTACATCTTGAGAGCACAAATAAGCTCACTGATATCACTTTTATCACTGAGTACATAATTAAAGCCTTTACAAAACACATCAGCATGTTGCATTGATATATCAAAATCAGTGTAATTAAATACTTTGTACTGCAGTGGTGGTGCTGCGGTAGCGTTGTCGCCTCACAGTTAGACATTGCCCGTTCGATTCTCAGTTAGAGCGTCTTCTGTGTCAACATGCGTGAATGGGCATTCCTTCGTTGAAGGTTGTGCATTAGGCCCAGCAAGCCAGCACATAAAAATCTACTGTCAATCATCAGCGGACCGGAGTTCTGCTGTGGCGACTCCTAACCGGCAAAAGCCGAACGACACAAACAAGTGTAATTAAATACTTTGAAATCTTTCTTAGAGTTCAGAACAATAATCGGTTTACTGACAGTCACTTCAATCATCTCCTCGTTTTTGAAAACTGGCCAAACCTCTGTCCATACTGTTTCCAATTGCCGCCCTGTGGGTATGGACTCCACTGTTGGCGTGACCGATTTTTTATCCTCTCCGAACGTCTCAGCCCAAACTGTTCCAAAGGGGCCTTATCCCTCCAGTTGTTAGATGCATCGACCTCACCATTAGACTGTTGTGACAAAACTTGTTGCCGTTTCCCCTGCACAGATGGAGGAAGTGGATAGGCAAAACCACCCTCATATGCACGCTCATCCCTTTCCAGCTTCTTGGTTTTCCGACTAGATATAACCAAAATAATCCCATCCACCTGCTGGAAAACGTGATCATAGGTTTGTTTACACTGTTCCCACACATCCCCATGATGAATCTTCCCATCAAGGTTTCAAATTTCCTCCTGCAGTTTGTCCAACGCCATGTTATTGTGTTTACACATCAAGTCGAGCAACTCACAGCCATGGAGGTCGAAAATGGCCAAAAGCTCACGGTGGTAAGGTGAATGTGGAACAATCCCATTCGGGAATTTTCACATACGTAAACATTTTGGTATTTGCTGCATTTTGAGACACTCACAAAAATAAAGGTTTTTCTTGTTGTATTTTTTTGAAATCCAACAACTTGTTTTTATATTCCGAAAGAAGACCATCCATGTTAGAAACTTTACCCTGTTGCTCAAGCACAGTTGGTACATCACCCTTGAGCCACCGATCAAGTAAATCTGTAGATGCAATCATGGCATTGTTAGTACCAACCACATTGTTATCCATATGTGTACTGCAAGGTAATAGCCTTGAAGCAGGAACATCCTCTGTAAGAGGCTCACTGTCTCTTAAAACAAGAGGGGTGTTCGCAAATTCATGTTCAGTTAATAAACCACCTTGACGGCTATTGCCATTACCTCGTTTCTGTATAATTATTTGACAATTGCAGCATTTCTAGTTTGTGTGTTGCACTTAGCTCAAGTGGAGTGACATGTTTTGAGTTTTATTATTTTTTTATAATTACTTAGTATCCCTGGCATTGTACTATACGAGTGGAAATGTAGCATGAAGCTGTTTGTTAAGAAACTGCACATTTGCTGCAATGTATACTATTTGATAAGTCTTGATATTTTCCCAATCTGATGTTAATTTGGACACCACAGAAAGCTTAACAAGGATGATCACTGCTCATTTTTGCACTTAGAAGCATCAAAATATTAGACAAGACTGATGGAGTATTCAAATTGGAGGAAAGCTATAATAGACTGGAACTTGGCATCTATGTCAAACTTAATGCATGACCCACTGGAAATTAACTTTGATTTCTGACTGTAAGAATGACTATAAATTCTGGCGCCATCACTATTATTATACTGTACAAATGGTCATTTAAGTATCCAGCTATGTTTAATAGCTGAACTAATAAAGCAAATAAGTTTGCTTTGTCTTGTTTTAGTTATTATCTTTCTAAGAATAATGTACAAATTTTACAAAACAATTCTCATTTACTGATTGATTTTTTTTAAACATAGCTGTTTGTGAGTTATTGTTCATTGCAAGAACTGAAGCATGATAACATTATCTACAAGAGATAAATACATGTATCTGCTGTTTTGTGCTTTTTTTTACAATTGTGGATAGAAAGGACATAATTATTGTATATCAATTTATATATTTAGTTATTTCATTTATTATTCAAGTGGGTTCATTTGTCCAAAGCCCTTTTAACCATGACCTCAGCCCAATAATACAAATAAAGCACTAAAATCATTTTAATTAACTCTGAGGTGAGGGTTTCAACAAAAATATATGGAATATTTACAAAGCTGTACAGGCAAGTTTTGACATGATATAAGAGTAACTGTAGTCAAGAAGCAATTACAATTTTACAATATATTTCCAAGGTCATAGTTACAACAGGAGTTAATTAACTCATTCCTTCCAATGGAAATCTTGAATTTTGCACTGTAACTTCCAATTGTTGGAGCCTAAGGTTTTTGATATAATTAAATTATGTACTCGCATTTCCAACAAATGTTTATATCGCTGGAATCATGGGGGTTACTGAAGAAGCATAAATGTAAAAGTCTTCAGCACACACTCCCCGGGATTCATGAAGCCCGGCGCAAGATGGCATCAGCCTTGCGCCAAGCGTGCGGCATAGAGATGGCATAGCAGCACCACATGCATATTTATGAAGGTGTGCTGCCGCAATGTTCATGTCCATAGGAAATGTGCATGAGTGCAGGGGGTGTGTCTAAGCACTGCACGGAGGCGTGAACATGTCGGCTGCAGACGAGCAACCTAAAATGCTGACAAGTACAGCCTGCCTCTAATAATAATCACACCTGTCAGTGTCCGTGGATACTGAAATGTATGCAAAGCATACAAGACAGTTTTGAAAACACCAAAATAAAAAGTAAACACAAAGGCACGTAGCTGAATATTGAGTCCCCATCCCTTGAACAAATGACATTTAAAACCCTGTGCCCGTATTCCAGTGTAGTGTTGATTGTTATACCAAGTGGAAGCGAAACGCAGCGTGTTTGCACGCCGCTGCCCTTTGCCAAGCCTAGCCCAATGGTTAGGGTTACCACCTGTCCCACTTTGTGAGGGACAGTCCCTGTCTGGGCAGTTGTGTCCTTACCAAAAATATTAAAAATGTTAAATGACCTGCGATTGTAGGACATAATTATGCCCCATATTTTATGTAATAGTTCCATAAAATAGTTATTTCTGTATGTAAAATACCTAAATGTTACAAGAAACAGAATAAGCAACTAAACTGCTGCAACAATAAGCTTTCATTTAGGCATAAAACTAAAGTACTATCCTTTGTACTGACTGTGTGTATGTGTTGGCCTGTAAAATCTGACTTGTGTCCCGAAAATGGCCCACTTTGGTCATTTGAAAAGGTGGCAACCCTACCAATGGTCAGAGCATTCGCTCAATATCTGCCCATTTACAGTCCAAGTTGTCCTTGTCTGGACGGCCCAGAGATGAATGGGTAT
Source organism: Protopterus annectens (assembly GCF_019279795.1). NCBI lineage: Eukaryota > Metazoa > Chordata > Ceratodontiformes > Protopteridae > Protopterus > Protopterus annectens. Next base: position 1,041,124,732 of record NC_056733.1, read on the forward strand.
TACCCGGGTCTACCTACCATGTCATGAAAGATAAGTATTTGCGTGTACTTATGTGCGTGAAGTATAGCATGTGGAAGATAAAAAATGCTAGGGTCGTCCTCACAACCATATTGGTACCAGAGATATGTAGTGTACGCAATGTGTTCTGTTGTCTGTGCCATGGGCCATCAACCAGAGAAGGGATGGATGGTGTGTGTGGAATATGGGGGTGGGGGGTGATGGGTAATGTAATAATTTGCCAAGGGGAGACTGGGTCGGATGCACAATAGGTGAACTGGAGGTGTACAAGGGAGCAGTGGGTGATTCAGAAAGGAAACCAAAGAACAAACATTCACATCTGCAATACAACCTGACAGATCATACTGCAGAACACAATCCCACAAACATATGAACATTAAAATGTGCGATACACATGTACAGAAATATTACCAGCTCACACCCACATAATGGTCTGGCCTGAACTGAGCCATCCAACCCCAACACACATGGATACATAATTGAATACCCATCATCCCCTCCACAGCACACCACCCCCCCCCTTGCTGAACGTCCACCAAAACCACCCATACTCGGGCTGCTAGCTTGGCGCAGCCATATCTGCACATAGTGCCCTCTACCCACATCTAGTAGGCAGTCACCGCCTAGGCAGTCTCAGGCTTGCAAACTAGGTATCCCATGCATGCATAACCCTACTACATTTTCGAATAGCCAGCTGAATGGGGTCGGTCGTTTACAATTTTTGGACATCCCTCATGGGATAAGTGTCTGTTCTCAAGATTAGACTTTGTGGCATAAAACGATGTCCACCCCCATTGACATCTGGGCACTAGGGCTACCACCTGTCCCACCTTGCGAGGGACAGTCCCTCTTTGGCCAGTTGTGTCTTGCATAAAAATTGAAAGAATGACGAAGGTCCTGAGATATTAGAACAAACATATTTCCTATATTTAATTTAATAGTTGCAGAAAACAGTTATTCTGTTTCTGAAACACCTAAATGTTATAAGAAACAGAATAAGCAACTAAAATGCTACAAGAATAAGCATTTATGTAGGCAAAACAGTGAAGTTCTGTCCTATGTACTGGCTGTGGGTATGTTTTGCCTTGCAAAATCCGAAAAGGTGGCAACCCTACCGGGCACAAGTCAGATTAGCAGTACCTGACCACAACCCTGCTCAGCCTCCACCCGGTCCTGCAGAACCTACAACCCAGGATTAAACACCTGACCATGATTCACATCTCCCCAAGTGCATTATTGGGAATAAATACCTTTCACATGTTCCCATGAAGCTTCCCCATAGCCATCTACCAAATAGTACATGTCCACAAATTGCATACCCTGTCCATGTTCCTCATAGTAATAATGCACACAACCAATGTCTACAAATGGTACAGGTACCTCCTGTATGCGGTTGTTCATATACATGGCCATGTATAACTCCAGATATATAGTCATATATCTACAAATGTGCATACTTACATTTGCATAGCTACACATCACACACATACATGCATATAAGTAGTTGTCAAGTATGTGTCCTATTCATAAACATGTATACTTGCAAATGTATACATATGCTTCTCAGAAACATATGAACAGTATCATGTACTATACATATGTACACCAACCGACTGTCACATATGTTGCCAGCACTGTGGAATGTCTGTAGTAAAGTCATATATCCTAATTACCATCCATACAGAATATATCACAGATGGTTTAGTGATAGAACCAGTGACTACGCTGTTCCTGTTCCCGGGTCCAAGCCATGCAAGGGCTGCTAATTTTAAATGATGCCTACAATAATGGCAGTCGGAAATAGGGTGATTGTGGTGCCGTAACTGGCAGTCATTCAACAGTATGGGAAATGTAAAATGCATGTAGGTGTATATGCATGTGAATGTACAGATGTCTATATATATATATATATATATATATATATATATATATATATATAGATAGATAGATATCCATGAAGCATGAACATTGTCACAATAAAGCAGTCATAATGAATGTGAAGCGAAACAGCAGCAGAACCCCCCGTAGTATTTAGTGCTGTCATATCAAGCCACCCAGAGGTGAGCAAACCTCCTGCATCCCCAACCACAGGTAGGATGCTAATAGTGGAACTAACTGTGTGCACGTGCTAAGTCTGACTTTCAAACAGGTACAGGGCAGTCTCAATCACCATTCGGACGAGGAGAACTGGAAGACTAATTGAACATCCTGACCATTATATGAAAGTATGTCCCAGGACTATAAGCTTGGGACGTCTGAATATACTTGGAATGAGCCAATATACAGGATGTGCCCAGAGCAGTAGGGAGGACGCATGTGTAGTGGTGTGGTTTATTTCTGACCAGAGAATGGATGACTGCTGTGTTACTGTTGTTTTGCTGTGCTTGTTCTGGTAACTATGAACCATGGGTATACATGCAAATGAGGCAGCACAGCAATAGTGTAGTGGTTAGAGCATCTGCCTATCAAGCAGATGTTGCCAGTTCGACTACAGCACACACCATTTAGGATGCATAATCCATATACGAATATATCTTACTAATTTTATGCTATATAACGATATAATACAATTAAAATGTGAACTGGGGTGACGTATCACAGTAAGAATGCAGAAGATGTTTGCGAGACAGGAAACAGCGGTTAAACGGAAAACTGCTGCCATTAAGTGTTGTACTCACCCTTTGTCCAATGGCCCTTGTTTTGCCCAGCAACACAATAAACCGCCTCGGCCAGGCTCGACGCCAGGACCCTACACATCATAATCAATGTGATTTACCACTAAGCCATGGCAGATACACCTAACTCTGATGTTATCACAAACATAGCAGACAGCACAGTCATTCAATAGTCTGATCAAAGTAATTAAGTACACACACACATTATATATATATATATATATACAGAACGAACATGGGCACAAGAAAGCATTCATAATGAATGCGAAGGAATACAGCAGCAGAACACCCATATTATCTAGTGCATATCAAGCTGGCCAGAGTTGAGCAAATCCCATGCGTCTCTAACCACAGGTAGGATGCTAACAGTGGAACTAAGTCTGTCCACATGGTAAGTCTGACTTTCAAACAAGTGCAGGCAGTCCCGGTCCCCATTTGGACAAGCCTAAAACCATATGAACACCCTGACCATCATATAAACGTATGTGCCAGCACTATAGGCTTGTGAAGTCAGAATATACTTGGAGTGAGTCAACATGTGGGACAGGCCCAGAGCAGTAGGGAATGGTGCATGTGTTGTGGTGCAGTTTTCCTAACTGGAGAATGGATGCCTGCTGTGTCAGTGACGTGTTGAGGCGTGCGTACGGATAACTATGAACTATGGGTATACATATAAATGAAGCAGCATATGAATAGTGTAGTGGTTAGAGCATCCAGTTAACAAACAGGCATTCATGGTTCAAGTTCGACTATAGCACATATCATTTTCCATGTGGAATGAATGTCGTCCTGCTGTAAAACCAACATAATAACATATAAAAGTGAACTTGAGTATTGCATGGGACTTTTAACCAGATCATTTCAATCAAAGGGGTACTGTCATAATGAATAAGGCACAAGTAAGCAAAATAAGCGGCAGTAAACATATATAACAAACAGTAAGCATATGCGACTGTGCTTGCGGGAGTGTAAGCATAGCCCAGCATAGGAAATGTATATGAGTATGTACAGATGCAATATGTATATATATATATATATATATATATATATATATATATATATATATATACACACACACACACACACACACACACACACACACACACACACATATATATATATATATATATATATACACACACACACACACACACACACACACACACACATATATATATATATATATATATATATACACACACACACACACACACACACACACACACACACACATATATATATATATATATATATATACACACACACACACACACACACACACACACACACACATATATATATATATATATATATATATACACACACACACACACACACACACACACACACACACACACACACACACACACATATATATATATATATATATATATATATGACGAATGAACATCATAACAATAAAGCATAGACAAGGGATGAGAAGGGAATCAACAGCAACTACAGTATCATAGAGTGCTGTCAGTGTATGTTATATCACGCTAGCCAAGAGTGAGAAAAGCACTGCTACACACACCACAGGCAGGATATTACCAGTGAGAGTAACACAACAGTAACTACAGTATCATAGAGTGCTGTCAGTGTATGTTATATCACGCTAGCCAAGAGTGAGAAAAGCACTGCTACACACACCACAGGCAGGATATTACCAGTGAGAGTAACACAACAGTAACTACAGTATCATAGAGTGCTGTCAGTGTATGTTATATCACGCTGGCCAAGAGTGAGAAAAGCACTGCTACACACACCACAGGCAGGATATTACCAGTGGGAGTAACAATGTAGAATTTCTAAGTCTACTTTACACACAGACAGAGAATAGTCCCTGCTGGGACTACCCAAAAATTATTAAGAGCCTTTATCCCTCCTACCATTACACAAGCAAGGGCTGGTATTTTCAAAGACTAAATGGTGGGAGAGCCTGAGAATACATGAGGTGGGACAACATATGTGTAAGGCCTCTAATGCTCTGGAGAAGGCAATGTTTGGAAGTGTGTCATGGCTGCGATAACAAGTGCATAATGGAAGTTATGCATGTAAGTTGAACACAGGTGGGGTGGAGGAAATATGGGTATAAAATTATGGATCCAGGTGTCCCAGGGTTAGATGGCCCGGTTCTAATTGGACCGTCATGTGGTGGTCAGCGAGTTCGGAATAGGTATATATGCATACACACATGCAGACATCAATATGCAGAAGTACATTCTCTGTAACACATGCATTCCATTTGTAGACATAAATAATAGGAATGTGCACATACAAACATCAACAGTAGATGGAATAATAGGCTGTGCAGAAGAGGGATGGGACGAAACTGCTACAATGCAGAGGTGTGTACAGTTTACTAAGTCAGTGCTGTGCTGACGATAATCAAATGTGAGGGCTTCCCCACACATGGAATCATTCCTGTGATCTGCCCGCTACGGCAACACCAAGTACTAAACCGGTCTAATTGTAAAGGAAATACACTGAACACGTACATAATTAGGCTCCCAAGTGTAACGTGTGCGATACCGCATAGTCATACATATTAATGAATTGTAACATCATGTTAATGGAAGTAAGGATGTAATGAAGTATAGAGTCTACTCTTGCCATAAACACTTGCATGTCCCATGAGGGGCAGCCCAATAATTGCAAATAGTATTCCTTTGGTCGCTCACATCACCAATGTTCGTGGACTAAACGTATCAGAGGTCAAAGGATACGTGGAGTGAGTAAATTGATGGGATGGCTCTGTAGGAGTAGGGTGTGGCTAGTGTGTAGTGGTGTTAATACACCGCAAATCCGACAGGAGAATGGATGACAGCACTGTTAGGAAGATGGGGTGTATTTGGGGAAGCAGGAGCCATGGGTATATGGGTATATATGCATATGGAGCGGCACAGCAATAGTGCATTTGTTAGAGCAACCCCCTAACGAACAGACATTCTCATACTGAATCACACTGTATCACATTCCAATTACCATCGGTAATCCGTACATGAACATATTGCGACATCTGTCTGTTGCATAATGTGCTAAATACCGATTACAAGATAATTGGAGTGAAGTGTTGGTGTCATAATGAATAAGGCACTAGTATGCAGGTGAAGCATATATAAGCACCATTACACATGTGTAAGTGCATATGCACGGGGAATGTATTGGTTTACAGACACACACACACACACACATATATATATATATATATATATGTATATATATATATATATATATATATATATATATATATATATATATATAGATATATAGATATATGAATATATATACATATATGTATAGACATATATTTATATATATAATATATATATGTGTATATATATATATATATATGTATATATATATATATATATATATATATATATATATATATATATACACACATATATATTTATATATATATATATATATATATATATATATATATATATACATATACGTACATATATAAATACATAAATACATATATATATATATATATATATATATATATATGTGTGTGTGTGTGTGTGTGTGTGTGTGTGCGTAGATATATAGAGATATACAGCTATGATAGGAAAAAGCATACAGGAATGACACATGTTCACAGGCTATGGCAATGGAAGTGAGGAGCCCAGGCAAGACACATGACATATGCAGCATGCCCTTCCACCCCCCCACAGCCGGACACTGGAACTATGCATGCAATTAATGTAAAGTGTCCACTGCTCCCCAGACCACAGGCAGGATACAACCTGGGGGGGGGGCAGTGCACCCATGAATTCTAATCATGGAACACATACTGGAGTGTCCCTTGTGGGACACCCCAAAAATTGGCAAAACAATACAAATGTGATAGATTGTCCATCTTGTCTGCAGTGTATACAGATTTGGAATGCAAGGGTGGGTAACCCTGATGACCCATGGGCTGAGACAATTTTATGAAATGGGTCCTATGAAGTGGAGAGTGGGCAGCATGTAGTGGTGTGTCCAGAACCCACCAGGTCCCAGAGTAAAGATGGGTGCTGGTGAGGATGCGAGGGTGGGTGAACTATGGGTAGCTACTTATGGGTCTAGGTGTGCAGGTGTTGGCTGATGTTGGCCAATATGGACAGCCCTAGGGATGCAAGCGAATGTCTTCATTGGGCAGAGGCGTCGCCCAGTGAGCAGCCGCACCCACTGTGAGACCCACTAAAGCAAAGTGTAATCTATATGGCAAGGAACGGAATAACCAGATGTAGACGTATAAATGTAGAGCTATGTGTGTGTATATCTACCCATAGCGAGATAGAGATATGCTTCTCCCTCACCGTAGTATGAATGTATACATACAGAGAAAGAATACAGATACATACCCACAATATGAATATATACATATGCAGACAACCATAGGACCCATATGTCGTCAGGTTATATACATATACATTTATATATATATATATATATATATATATATATATAGATAGATAGATATATGTATAAGTATATATATATATATATATATACAAGATATATATATATATATATATATATATATATATATATATATATATATATATATATATATATATATATATATATATATCTTTGTATATATATATATATATATATATATATATATATATATATATATATCTAGAGAGAGAGAGAGAGACAGCAAGATATGAATATACATGTATGCATACATATGCAGATATATCTGTATATATTAATGTAAATATATATATATATATATATATATATATATATGTTACAGTAAATATACACATGTATATAGCTAGGATATGATACAGCAGTTACGGGTAACATGTGTTCACAGGTGGGGCATATGTTGGTAGGAGATCCATTAAACAAACGTGTAACACGTAGCATCACCCCCTATCCCCCCCGCTAGGCCGGTGAGACATACAGACACACAATAAAGGTAAATACACCACTGCTTCCCAGGCCACCGGCAGGAAACTACCAGTGGGAGAGATCTGCAAGGTCTACACTTGAAACATAGACAGTGATGTCCCTTGTGGGACACCAAAAATTAATGATCGGTGCCAGGCCCTGTAATGATTTCTCTGACCAGGCTGTAGATGTACACGGACCAGTAGGTTGTGCAAGCCTGATAACACATGGGTCGACACAACGTACGACATGTGTCCCGACACGGGGAGAGTGGGCAGTGTGTAGTGGTGTGTTTATACCCCACCTGCTCCCACAGTAAAGATGAGTGCTGTAGAGGAGTGGCAGGTAGGGGAACTATGTGTATGCGATTATGGGCCTAGGCATGCAGGTGTTGGCTGGCAGAGCCAGATTATGACCACCCCGTGGATGTAAGTAATATTCCGATGTGGGCATAGCAGACACCCATACCTCCCAAACCCTAACAGCACATCCACTGGATAGTCCGTAAACCATTGGGGGAACACATAGGGACCATGCCATTGAACTGTCCCTGATTACCAGGGACGTCTGTGATTACGACTCAGAATCTAACTCTGTCCCACTTAAATCCTGCTAGAACTAGTGATATTAGGAGGAAAGGTGGTGGAATACACGTAATGAATAATGACAACATGTACGAGTCATAAACAGCATGTACCTCAGACAATGTGTATGAATACATATGCTCTGCATCTGTCAATGTGTCAGGTTAATAGCACCAAACTTCTAAAAGTGTGCCTGATGTTGTTATGCAGTGTCCTTGATTCAGTGTTCATCCTTCCCCATTCTTATGAGAGGTCTGATAGTGACAGAAAGCGCATATTCCGCTGACTACCTTAGTAAGATGATAGAATAATAGGTTAGGGTTATCACCTGTCCACCTTTGCGAGGGACAGTCCCCTTTGGGCAGTTGTGTCCTGCAAAATAACTGAAAATATGGCAAATGTCCTGAGAGTTTAGGACAAAGATTTCCTATATTGTCTGTAATAGTTGCATAAAACAATTATTTTGTATCTGAAACACCTAAATGTTATAAGAAACAGAATAAGCAACTATAATGCTACAAGAATAAGCTTTTATTTAGACAAAACAGTGAAGTCCTTTCCTTTGTACTGGCTGTGGATATGTTTTACCCTGCAAAATCTGATGTTTCTACATAAAAGTCCCACCTTGGGCAATTGAAAAGGTGGCAACTCTATAATAGGTATGCAGTAGCATGATTCAGCCGATGGATGTGGGTCCCAAAACCCAATTACTTGTCTGTATTGAAGAGTCTCAGTTCCCATGTATCAGCCAGACGGGAGCAGATTGTAAGAGGAACACACAAATAAAATGAATAAATCACTGGACAGGCCGCCGATTCCGTACAGTTGAACGGCATGCTGTCGCCTAATGGGCAGCCATTCCCGATACTGTAGGCATGTAATCCGATGTAATACGCATCACAAGATAATACTGTGGCCCTCGCTCCCACCCAGGGGTGTGAGTGTCAGATGCAAGCACCAATGTCAGTGCATTTGCAAGTGCAGGAGTGAGCGGGTGTAAGCCTGTTGTGCTACCAGTATGCGAGTATTGCACTGGTAAAGCAATGTAGAGGCTAACCGAGTGTAAGAAGCTGTAACCAGAGGTTAGCATTGCTTAACACCATACAAACGCATGCACACCCACTCACAACTGCTTTAATGTGCCTTACTCCCTCTGTATCCAATGGCCTTGTTCTGCCCTGCAACCAAATAAATGTCCTCTGCAAGGCTCGGGACCAGGACCCTGCACACACAGCTAATGTGATTTACCAATACGCCATGGCAGATATACAGACAGCAGACAGTACCCAAAACATATCATACAGTGCAGTCATTCAACAGTATAGGAATGTATCCCATCATGCAGATGTATATGTGAGTGTTTATGTCCAGCATATAGGTACATACATATATAGAGATATATCAGGAACATACCCTGTGGCAACAAAGCATTACAAATGGTCCCTACACTAATAACAATTTTAATCTTAATAATATTACGTCACCGACAATATCATCATGTACTAAAACAGCTAACTCCCTACTAATAGCACAACTCAATATAAGAAGTTTAAATAATAAAACTCATCACCTACATTCACTTCTTGACTTACATGCATTCGACATACTATGTCTTACTGAAACATGGCTAAAACCCTCTATTCAAGATCAGGAAATCACCCCTCCTGGCTATAATATACTTAGATGCGATCGCATAAATAAGAAAGGTGGAGGCGTAGCTAGTCTCTATAAATCTAATCTCCAAATCACTCTCTACAATGAACTTCCATCACTTGACTCCAAAGCCGAAATATTATCTATCAAACTAAGCATCAACAATAACAAATCAATTTATCTCATTTGTATGTACCTTCCCCCTGGAAATAATACTCATATCCTAGAAAACTTACTTAGTTCACTTTCTAGCCAACTACCTCAGGAAACCATAATACTTGGTGACTTTAACATTGACTGGATGACCTGTTCATCCCAACACCCCACCAGCCATATAAATCTTTATGGCTTCTCTCAATTAATTAACACTCCAACTAGAATCCATAAACCCACAAATAAAGAAACAACTCTTGACTGGATCCTTACTAATAACCACCTAAACAAGTACTCTCCAGGAACTCTTCCCGATAATATTAGTGACCATATGCTCACATATGTTATTAGACAAAAGTCGCATAATCCAACTACCCATAAAGTTAAGGTGTCTCGCTCAAACAAATTCTTTAACCCAGATAAGTTTCTGGCAGAATTGGAAGCATGTGACTGGTCTCCAATGACTACCCTTGAACTAAACGAAGCAGTGGCTTACTTTAATAACAACTTTCTACAAATCCTTGACTATCATGCTCCTATTCACTCTACTAGGATAAGGACCAAATCAGCCCCATGGCTTACTAAACAAACTAAACAAAAAATGTTCCTTAGAAATAAAATATGGGCTAAATGGAGAACTACCAAATGTTCATCTGATCACCTACTCTTTAAGCAATTAAGAAATGCCACTAAGAAAGATACTCTTTCAGATAAAAAGGATTACTACCTTCACATACAACAAACCAGTCAGCATTCCTCTCAAAAATTCTGGTCAGGTATTAACAAACTTCTTAAACCAGGACATTCAACTACTCCTATCCCTTCAGGCTTTAATCTCAATAACTCCACTCTGATCCCAGATGCCTTTAACAAGTACTTTACAGAAGCCATTCAAACCCTAGCTAATTCATTACCCTCTCCTACTACCTCCTTACCTAATACCTCTAACACTCCATCTAATGTCTTTAACATTCAACCAGTGCCTACATCACTTATTTATAAGCTTCTCAAGAAACTTAAACCTTGCACCCCATCGGCTGACCAACTCCCATCAGAACACCTACAAATTGCTGCAAAAGCTATTGACTACCCCATATCCATTCTTATTAATAGGACTATCTCTGAAGGAAAAATACCCACCCTATGGAAAATATCTCATATAATACCTCTACATAAAGGTGGCTCCTCTATCGAGCTCGCAAACTTTCACCCTATTGCCTTACTCGCCCCATTAGCAAAGATCATGGAAAGATGCATACATAAACAAATTCTTAACCACCTTCTACAAAACAAACTTCTAGCCAATAGTCTAGACTTTCCCACAGTACTACAACTGCCCTCCTTTCCTTCTCTGATGCCATAAATAATAATAGGAACAACAATCTTTTCTCATCAGCTTTATTCCTAGACCTGTCAAAGGCCTTTGACATGGTTAACCATAATATACTTCTTGACAAACTAAATCTCTATTCACTTGGCTCACATACTCTCCAATGGTTCAGGAGTTACCTCCAACATAGGCAACAAGCAGTGCTATGGGACAACAACCTATCCTCCTTACTCCCAGTAAACATTGGGGTTCCACAAGGATCAATCCTAGGTCCCTTCTTTCTCATTATTTATCAATGACCTTCACTTGAATATACCCCAAGCCATCTGCATTCAATATGCTGATGACTCAACTCTTATTTGTGCTGCCAATAATGTTTCCTCCCTCCAGTCCCTCACCCAAACAGTCTTCCATAATGTTGAAAAATGGTTTATGGAACTCTCCCTCCTTCTTAATCCCAAAAAAACAAAACTTCTTCTCTTTACTCCTACACACAAATCACCAACACCTTTCTTCACTATCTCCTCTAACAATGCTACCTGCATTAGCCCAGATATGACCACTCGCCTATTAGGTGTAACAATTGACAATCATCTTAATTTTGATGACCACATTAACAACACCATTAAATCAGTTAACAAAAAAATTGGTACTCTCTACAGAATTAAACCCTTTCTTACCCCATCTGCTAGAAAAACTGTGGCCCAGAGCCACCTGATCTCCACCCTTTTCTATGCCTCTGCTATATATACAAACTTGTCTAAAAACAACATCACCAAACTTTCTACCTGCTACAATAGTATTACTAGATTCATTACTGCTACCCCCTTTAGAACCCACCACTGTATTAACCTCAAGCAACTAGATTGGTTAGAACTCCATAACCACTTACTCTATCAACAATTAATTATCATTCATAAGACCCTTTTTTACCCAGATGCTACCCCTAGCCTTACAAAACTGATTTCACCTTATAAAAACCTAGCCACACTACGATCGGCTAATAAACTCCTTGTAGCATTAACCAAATCAAAGAATAAAGCTGGGGACTCATTATTTTCAAATGCTGTCGGGAAAATCTGGAATCAACTACCTCAAGAAATAGCAAACCTAGACTCTACATCCCTTTTCAAAAGACATATCAAAGAACATCTCAAAACTCAATGGCTATGTCCTTGTACTAATCCTGACTGAAATTACTCCTCCATTACTCACAACTTCCCCCCTTTATTTTTTCCCAACTTTCCCACTATAAAACTAATTTTTACTGTAGACAGATTTATCTTTGAGATTGTCTCAAACATTTTTTTTCTCTTTTTCTCTAGTACATCTTGAATGTTGTTTAGTATCAAACTGTAGAGTGTTGCTTACCTTGTAATTTTATTGTTAACCAACTATTTTTCTGAAAGATTATGGTTCTGCTTTTTTGGGGGTTTTTTTTGTGCTTTCGCTAAATTCATACAAATGTCCACCTTTGTACTTATTGTATGTTGCTTATTATGTTTTATTGTTAATGATTGTTTTACTTCTTGTAATTGGAGCTTTTCTCCCTGGGCCTCTACTGAAAACGGATATTTGTCCAGCTAGACTAGCCCGGTCACCAAATGTAAAATAAAAATAAAATAAAATAAATGAATGAAATGGCAAACACCAGTGATGCCTGTATTATGTAGTGGTGTTGTTCTATGTAATCTCAAGACTACCTCAGACAGACATGTGTCATTCATACATGCAAACAGTTGTACATTGGCCATATACATCACTCTGTGCATGTAATGTACATTAACATAACAGTACCTGTCCAATCATTATGTGTGAACAGTACTCTTGTAAGGTGCTGTTTGCAACATCATCATCATGATAAAAGTAAATGGGGTAACCATAGAGGGACCGGTAGTGTTGTGTGTACAATGGGGTCGTCCTCATCATGTGTACCTGGACCATTTAGGAGTGATGTGCATACCAGGATCGTGCGCCTGAGGGACAGGGGTGAGGATAACAGGAGTATGTTGTGAAGCATATTACAAGGATTACATGTGTCTAGTGGGCACGTGTGTGAAATGGACAGCTATGTATAGGGCAGATGTTGTCCTAGGAGCCGACTGATCTTATGTTTCCATAGGGTGAGGGTCGGATGTGGGGGAAGGAGAGTTGGTATGGTTGTGGAGGACAGGTAGGGTAGGATCACAGAAAAGACATCATACAGGGTTGGTATATGACACATGTGGGGGGATACACCTCGGACGGGGATGGGTGTTCAGCATTCACAAAACCATGGGAACAGTGGGACGGAGGTCCTCAGCCATGGGCAGCCGCCACTGCACCTAAACAGCTGCAAAGGAGGCAGTGCTGGGGGCTGTCCAGGAGGGGCAGCATCATGCTGTAAATGTGACACTCCACTCTTGAGCTTGCGTATCTGGCTTCGGAACCCTTTAGTGAGCCCCCAATGCAACACATCTGGGACCGCACAACAGCAGACCTGTCTGGTCCTGCTCCCAGGGGGCACATGCCCCATCCTCAGTGGTGGTACCACCAGAAGGTGGTGCAGCGCCAACAGAGGTTGACGCCCAAGGCTGGGCCCCAGATATGCTGGTGCCTGGTACCATGGTCAGCTGAAGTGAGGCAGGAGGTTCTGCCAGGACCTCCCAACCCACTCAGCCTATGGTGTTGCAGTTTTAACCCACATATGGCTTAATGATACACAAAAGCATACAGGATTACCTACAACAGTATGCATAGATATCACCATCAACCCAACACAACAGATGGTATACATTTGCAGAGGGAGCACAACACATGCATATATACTGCACGCCATCTGTACAATGTGTAATAGACATGTGACCGCAGCTATGAACAGTTGCCCATTATTGGCTTGTCACCGGGAACCCCAGACAGTATCTGTCATACCACTGTTTCATGTGACATATGTCCAGTCAGGGATGCGATGGCAGTAACACATCCCTATCATCATGTACTGTCTGCAATACACACACTATGCTCCTGCTGTGCACAGATGTGTGTTCAGTGTGTAACACAGGAAACAAATGATTCCACACACTGACCATTTCACAGATGGCCCTACAGATGGGGATCCCTCATGAACAGAGTACTGTCATGTCTGTATTAAAACATGCAAAATAGCCATTACCACACACATGTTAAACAGGCAGTAGTCTCAATGCAGCATAGCTACACTCACATGCTGTAGTCATGTATGGCACATCACCCTCCTGTCTTTAGGCTATTTCCCACTGTGTATGACATTTGAGGTAAATCCAGATATCATCTGTGATGCTGTTTCAGAACACCACATCCAGGTACCACTCACAGCGACTGTCATGGCCAAATACCAACATGTTTTCCCTAGATAGTGTACTGTGTTCATCATGCAAATGGCTATGGGAACACCATCACAGCTGTTCCACATGCAATCAGCTAGAGGAGGACTGCAATAGGTGCAAAGGCCATCACCTGATCATGCCCATCACTTACAATACACATGCTGCTGCTGAGCAGGTGTACACCTCCACATCCACCAGAGAGTGTGTGGGTGGGACAGGCAAAGTATACCAGAGAAAGGCTTGGAGACTTAGCCCTAAGCATTGTCTGCCACATGACTAACAGTACAGGGGTCAAATCCCTGACTGACTAGTCATTACTATTACATGTGCATGACATTACTACATGTGCCACAAAGCCGACATGCTGCTGTGCTATAGAAACATATATGTGTGTAGGTGAGAGACATCTGCAACAGAGATATACTAGACATACATTAGGTGTGGCACACATGGCTGTCCACGTGAATGGATGCCATTGTCACCACAACCACACTCTCTAATGGATCGCATTGACACTCTTTGCCAGGGCCACAAATACACAAGCTAACTACTTAGTTTGCCACACTGCAGTAATGCACAGAACTACATGCACCGCAGGGGATATCTGGAGGTTCTATGGGCTAGGGCATGTGAAACTGTTTGACATCTGTTGGTATGCCAATGAGGGTTATACTGGGAGTGACTGTGGTTGGGAGCATCATAACCTACACACAGACACAAGGTGCCAGTACTGACATGCATGCATGCATTGCTTCATGGGTATGTAGTGGTTGGCTGTGCAAGATGGCTGTACAAGGCTGGGTGAGGGGTAATCCTTGGCATCACGTCACCCAACAATGGTGTGCAGTGCAGTACAGGGGTGTAGTGTCTGCAATGTCCCACACAAATGGGTACTGCATGATCTGCCCTGACATTTTGGTTAACAATGTGTATGGCCATAGCTTTGCAATGCATGCCATGTCTGTGTTTGATAGTCCTTCACATGGATATTGCCTGGGATGTGCATGTTCCACAATATTGTACAGTGACATGTGCAGGTATACCTGGTTTGGCAGGCACATGGTGTGTACTCAGACTGTTATCCCCCGATATGCCAATACTGGCCTGGTGTGGCGAAACCTGCTTATAGTGAGCTTGTCAACCCTGCACCTGCATTGATAGTATAATACAGGTATTCCCTGGTGTCAGTGGCCTTGGTCCATACAGGGCACATGCGTACGACATTGTATGGCCTCTGTGGATCACATTTGATGGCACCACATATGTTGCAGGCATCCAGTGGGGAACATAGTGAAGGCACAATGTCCACAAATATGCACCTATTGTACTGCTGTACAGGGTGCCATGTCCCCTGCAGCCCACTGCATTCACACCATGACTACTATCTGTCATCAATGTGCACGGTACTAGCAACATAGCAGGATATCCTAGGCAAGTGTGTTTGTGCATGGCACATGGGTGCAGGACATATACCAGGTACTAGTAGGGTTGCATACTTTGTTCACCAGGCCTTTTGCCAGATGTAGGGGTATGGCTTGCCAACACAGTCCCGTGGCTGACTGACAGCTGTACTCCTCGTAAGGCGGCCAATGTGTCATAAGATGGACACCATATAGGAAAACTACAAAATCCACTCCCCAATGTGTCCAGTGGTTAGACACTCACAGCCACCTCTATACTCTGACAACAGCCAAACACACACACTTGCCATGTCCTGTATATGAACCCCTACCTACCATATCACACTGCAGCAGTACGCTTTTAGGGCACGCACTATGGCAAATACTGGGTTACATCACACCTACAGGTGTATACCTAGGTGGGTGACAACAGCAGGATTGACAAAGGTGGTCATGTGATTTGTACAGAGAGTGCATACTCTACAAAGCACTGTACTTGTCTCACGCAGGCAGACACACACACACACACACACACACACACACAGTTGGCAAGTCTGGGATTAGAACACCGACCTAACTACTTTATCACACTACAGCATTACACAGTTACAGAACATCTTACCGAGATTACTGGCTCACAGCACTCCCAGAGGTGTATTTCTAGGTGGGGCATTACCCTTCAGGAACTC
>NC_056733.1:1041141973-1041241973 GCF_019279795.1 Protopterus annectens
CAAGTTCCCCGTCTGTATACACCAATGGTGCAGAGTGTCTGGAATACACAAGTGTGTGTGAGGTGCTTTCACACTTTATACTATTGTGCAATGGACGCTGCTGGTGTAATTGGGTGTGTATGTGCAATTTCAGCTGCAGGGTATCTTAATTATGGGTTTTACAGATGGTACTGCTATTGTGGGGCCTTTGGTGTTGAATTACACTTGGCTGCCATGAGTCATCTATTGCCCTTTACTTCACCTTTCAACCCGATTCCCCTCCCATTGTCAGGCATGCATCCAGCTGCCTGCTTTCTTGTTTTGTACTTTCCCAACCCAGGATTGTGTAGAGAAATGTGTTATGTAGCTGATCTACTGCAAGTTTGCTTTGTTCTGCTGTGACAGTTCTCTTTTCTTTGCAGTACGGCACCTCCCCTTTCCTGTTCTGCAGGTAGCTGCTAGCAGCCTTGTTAGCTATTGTCAATGGCCCACTGTGAGTTCCTAGGTGATAATTACCCATTTGTACTCCAATTACCATGCTGCAGCATTTCTTTATTGTCTTCCCGTATCCTCCCTGTTTCAGCTGTGGTGCATGCCGCAAACAGCCATTTACCGGGTTTCAAGCTCGTTTTCATCCATGTTCACATGCACTTTCGGTTACTTTGTGTGCTCTCAGCTAAGCAAAGCTATGGTTACTTCCACACCCCTATCCTGTGCCTTTGCTTAGCAACAGGCAACCTGGATTAGCAATGCTCCAATGTGCTTACAGCTAAGGTGGCGCACCCCTCTCTTGATGTCATCTTTATCTCCAGGCCACACCTCGGTGTTGTACTGCTATGCTGTGAGGTACATCCTTACGCCAGCGGGGATTTTGCGATTCAGTATTACTTGACTCAGTTGCATGGCATTGACTACTATTTCCTAGTTACCATGCAGAACACTGTCACAGACCCTTAGCAATCCTTGCGCCATGGTTGTGGTGTAGCATGCATGCCATTGACTATTATGGGGAATTCATGAAATGTGTTACATTGCAGTTTTATTACATATAAATATATTTTCATTGTGATCCCGTTTGCACACCGATGCACTGCGAATTTACTTTGCGTTAGTGTGGCCATGACATTAAATGTTATTTTTTATGTGTTGTGCATGTTTTTTTATGCCATTGGCTATATATTTAGCCATTGGCATATATTAACATTATAATACATGAGTTTGGTCCACTGTCATGGCTCCGATTTTATGTTTGAAAAAATTTAATCAGTTTTTTTGGTTTACAATTCTGCATGCTTATGCTACACCTGCACCACTTCATGAATCGCTATATACCTTCATTTGCATGCTACACTGCTGTGCATGGGGTAATTAGCATACATGTGCCGGGAGCTGCGCAGCTGTTGCGTATGCTGGTAGTGCATGTGGAAACAGCTCGTATCTGAATCGCTCGGCAGCCACATTTGAAGTTAGATCGTCGACGCTACACCTGCTCCTGGCTTAAGCTTCATGGATCCCGGGGACTGTTTTCATATTGGTGATGTTCTTTAGGTTCTAGGTCTTAAAAAGGATTTTATGAGTCACAGTAAACATAGTAACTATTAAGTTTGCAATATTTTGTAAACAACTTACAACATCTCAGCAACCACTCAAGTTAGACACATTCTGTCAGCAACATGTTGTCACCCAGCTTAGAGATTCCATATGAGGCTAAGCAGTTGTGTCTGTGCTACTTGGTGTTGAGATATTCAGAAAAACATAACATTTATGGCATTATCAATAAATATATGAACAAGAATTAATATCTGTTTGCGTGAACTAGACAGAGGTCAAACATTAATACAGCTGTGTTTTGTATTTGCAGTTGTGTAAGCTTTGAGATGAAATGTTGTAGTACATTGTATGTAGCATGGTTTTGGAATTATTAATGCAAATATGGACAAGTAATAATTAATGCCTAGAGGCGTCAGAAGAATGTAACTGCAGTAACACCTGTGAGTAGAGCTTGGAAAGGTGATTGACAGGAAACTCTATGGCAAGATGCAGCAAAGGCTTAAAATGTTCCACATAATTAACACAAGCCGTAGTAAAGAGAAATAATAACCATTTACTTAGGTTAAACGGGGCAGCATCACATCTCTGCCTTTTCTGTTAGGCACTAAAATGTTATTTAATGTCATCAGCATTGGCAAATGCGTTTCTTGCAACTGTTCACTTCACTGCTGGGCAAATTATTCTGGTAGTCTCCTCATTGGTCATACTCTCTTACCAAGTGTTTGGTTACTAAGCAAATGGATTCTGAACATAGAATGAACAGTGATTTTGTTTACAGGAATACATTTTAGCAGCCTGACATAGTGGACTTTTCAGTTCATCAGCAAAGAGTGTAATTTACAATACATATAGCAAGGTTGTTTGTGTATGTGCATGTGTGAGAGAGAGAGATAGGGATATCATTATCAATAAATATGCTTAACTGAGCTAGAAACATTTATATTACCATTAATCATTACAAGATGCATTTAGACTATTTGTTATTTTGTTCTTTTCTCTTCTTTAGCTCACAGGAAGCTAGCATGACATTATAGATACTCCAGCTGTGGCAGATTCTGCTGTCCCGGTGCTTCAATTATTTTACCCAGAATTATTTAGCTAAGATTTTGACATTATGTTTGCTTCACATTTAGAAATACATATTTGAAGTGGCATTTTAATTTCAGAATGGTCCTGTTCTTGTAGCTTTTAATATTCTTCTGAGCTGTATAATAGACACTGAGATCCATAAGCTAGTACAATTGTGATGAGGTCTGACTAAGTTGCATTCATGTATATGAAGCAATATTCATAAACCAGGTATGCAGTGGTGTAGAGGTGGTATATAGCAGAAACCCCATATCAAACCATACACAATTCATAGAAGCCCCTGCAACTCTAGTGAACAGCCACATACAGTACTGTATGTCTACAAAAAAACAGGTATGGAGTGGATGTGCAAATGGCAACATATGCCTTGATCTCTGATTCACAAGGATGTGAATCACAGAATAAAGACTGAGATGATGCATAAATTTATTCAGGTTCAACTATATACTTACAGGGAATAAAGTCCTGCTGGTGTAACTGCTGATCCTGTACAAGTCACCTGGTGATCAACATTATATAGCTGAGTCATAACACTGTTTGTAAAATGATGATAAATCAGTTACGCTGTATTAGTCTATTATTTGATTTATCTAACAGACTAATGCCCACTTGACAAGCAGCTCTTTAAACAACTACTCCAGCTTGAAAGACCTCAGAAATTCCTCACCTAAGTTATTCTGAAAGATTAAAAATCTTCTCCCTGTTCTCTGTTTTATACATACTCCTGCAAAGAAATCTCCGTTTAGTTTTCTGTACTGTGATGGACAAAATAAATAAATAAATCATCACCTAGGACTTACAGAGCAAAAAACTCTTCTCTTCTACTAAACTATAAAAAACACAGCATGTCTGTTCTCACTGCAAATGTAATACCAGCATTCATTTCTAAATGTCTGTAATGTAATGACAGTCAGGATCTACTGATCATGCCCCCTAAGACTTTGTGCCTGTGGCAGCTGTCCCTTTCACCCCACACTAGCTACGCTACTCTTACCATAAAATACAAGTCCTCTGCATTAATTCCTCATGATACAAATCTGGAACTGCTTGAATTTGTAATTATAATCAATAAAATTATCATATTATACCCAATGATACAGCCCTATCTATGACCCCTTCAAAGCACAAAAATTATCATAATCAGTTAGAAAAGTTAACAATTGAACTAAATATATCTTTCTTATGGGTGACTTACTTCAGCTATTCACACATAAACCAGTAAACATACCAACAGCAAATATGCTCAAAGATTTCCGGATTTTGTAAATGCCAACACACCTGACCAAAGTGTGTAGGTGGACAATTTGGTCAGGTATGACAGCTTGGCATCATGCTTGCATTCACCCCATCCATGACATGGGATGGGCACGTGAGACCACTAGCCCACCAGAGAATTAAATATATTTTTAACAGCAAAGCAAACCATCTTGACAGGCATTCATGGCATACCTCTCAATCTGCAGATATTGAAAATATGAATAAGGCCCTTTAAAACAGGAATATCCAGTTAAAACTCTGGACATCTAATTAGCATAATATGTGAATACCAAATACCACATAAATCTTCCACATCTAGTAGGAACATGGGACACAACTCAGAAACGAGTGTTTGAAAATCAGAGAATAATAAAAATGATGAAAAAACTATAAGAACTACCAAAGAGACAGTCCAAAAATCTGTAGACTTTATTGAACTATATTACCAAATTCTACCACACAAGATCTTTTGCTTTAGAAAAAGGAGATGCAAGATGTGTCCTCTTTCTTTAAGTTATTCATGATGCTAGTACGTTGGTCATGTAGTGTGATTTTCTGTAAACTAGACGGCTTCAGAAATCACATGGGATGAGGGGGTTAAGAACATTTTTGTGGGGTAAATTTAGCCTGAAAATAGGGACATACTGTATCTCCAAAAAAAAAAAAAGAGAAATTCTAAACCAGGCTTGAAAATAGGAACATTTCCCCAAAATAGGAACAGCTGAAAGGTCTGGTTCATGGCACAGCTTGCACTATAAAGATTTATAGATGTGCATAGTCTATTGTTCATCCCTCGACTCCTAACACCTGCAGCACAGCTCCATCTGTATGTGGAACTGTGTACTGCAGGCAGTCTAATTTCCCAATAGGTGCTGCTTGCAGTATTTAAACTCACAAACAGATAGAGCAGTCACTTCTGCATCTCTTCCTACTCACTTGATGAAAATTGACTTAGGCATAGTGAGCGCAGTTTCTCTTTTGAACCTGGTAGTCCTCATTATTTTATGCTGACTTGGTACTGACACAACCATACCATAAGCAAATCACCCTTGACATCCACATCCCACCCCCCAGTAAGGAAACCTCCTTAAAAAACTTCTCCAAAGCCTACTTCAAGCTACTGAAGTCAGAAGTGACAAACTTCACAACACCCACACAGACGGGATCTGGAAGTTCGACTGCAGAATCCTACACTAAGGCACTGTACGAGCACATCCACTCGTGCATGAATTGTGCCATCCCAAATAGAACCAAGATGCTCTTCTCCAAAAAAGGAAGCCAATTTGGTGGTCCCCTGCTATAAACAAACTATACAACAGAAGGAAGAAACTGTTGCAAAAAAGAGGAAAATCCCAGGATGCAAAAAACTCCCTCACCAGCCTCAGTAAGTAGCTAAGATCCCTCATAAAATCCTCAAAAGCTAGTTACAAAAATAAAATTGCCAAAGATTCCAAAGAAAACCACAAGGCATTCTATAGTTATGTCAAGAATCTAAATGGCAATACTCATATCTGCTCTGAGTTACAACAGGATGGCATTAAATATACTGATCCCAAGGATATTGCCAATATCCTGGCAGATCGATTTAGTGCCAACTTCACCCCCCTCTCACCCCCTAAATGGCCCATCTCAATACCAAAAGATTGCCAAATTCCGATAATCATGGCCACACAGGTAGAAACCACACTCTCCAAAGCTAAGAATACAGCATCCATGGGACCAGATGACATCCCAGGCTGTAATCATAGCCTCATCTCAGGCTTCGTGCCCACTGAATGGCACACAGCTACAATTATCCCACTCCACAAGGGAGAATCCACCTTGGATCCTGGGAACTACCGTCCCATCAGTCTGACAAGCCTGATTTGCAAGGGCATGGAACGCATTATCATGGAACTTATAAAAAAAGACATTGGCAACCTTCAAACACTGGACCCCACCCAGTTTGGGTTTGTGAAGGGCTGATCTTGTCTCCTGAATCTGACTTGATTTCTTCAAATCAGTCTCCAGAGCTGTGGACAAGGGTAAGGCAGCCCACACAGCCTATCTGGACCTCGCCAAGGCCTTTGACACCATCCCCCACTCTAGAATCATAGATAAACTTACTAAGCTGGGCATAAATCCCTATGTCACTTGATGGGTTGCTAACTGGCTTACTGATAGAACCCAGACAGTAAATGTAGCTGACTCCAAATCCAGCTCCAGACAAGTGACAATTGGAGTACCTCAGGGTTCAGTCCTGGGACCACTCTTGTTTGGCATCTACTTCTCTGAAGTACAGGCCAACACTAAGGGACTCTGGCTAACAAAGTTTGCAGATGACTGCAAACTGGGAGCCATTATTGAATCCCCAAATGATGTGGATATTCTACAAAGGAAACTTAAAAGACAAACCAAACGGAGACCCGTTTACCGTTTATTGTTATAATAATGTTCGGCTTAGTCCCTACTAAGCCTTTTTCAGAGTTTCACAGTGAACTACATTTACTACAGATTATATACATTCATTACTTAATTGATTATTATTAATTAAAGGTTATGATCAGTAACTATAAATTTTCTTTTTAAAAATATATGTAGACCTTTTTAAAGGTTACATATATTTTTAAAGGTTATATTTGGTCTGTATTTTAAGAAAATTAGTAATGAATGTATATAACTATAGTAATGTAGTATCTACTGTTTGTTCGAAGAAGGCTTAGTAAGGACTCTCGAAAAAGCTTATAAATAATAAACGGTGAACATTATCTTGGGTCTATTCTTATTCTACAAAAGGGCCTTACAGAAACAGATGCCCGGTGCCAGAGCCATGGGCTCAAGGTTAATGCCAAGAAATGTATAGTTATCCCCTTTGGAAAAAAACATGTACCCATGAATTACCACATAGGTGGCAGGACACTAAACATCGAAAGTGTGATGACAGACTTAGGGACACAGGTGGACAGTGGTCTCACTTTCAATAACCACATTGCCACAACAGTCAGGAAATCTTTCTATGTGGCACACCTCATCACTAAGGGCTTTTCTTCCAGAAAAAAGGAGGTCATTGTCCCACTGTACTCATCCCTCATTAGACCCATTATAGAGTATAATGCCCCGTTTGGTATGTACCTCACAAGACATCTGCAACAGCTGGAAAGGCCACAGAAATACCTCACTAAAAGAATCACAGGCCTAAAGCAGATGCCATATACTGACCATCTAAAAAAACTCCAGCTATACTCTGTGGCATATCGTTTACTCAGAGGCGATCTCTGCTTAACATACAAGGCCATGTCAAACCCTGAGCTGTTGGACATGCTCCACTTAAAGAAATCCCAATCCCTCAGAGCAACACTCTCCAGGGATCTAAACATTGTCATCACAATGAACAAAACATGCTGGAGGGATAGGTTCCTGACCCAGAGACTCCCTATACTCTGGAATAGACTGCCCATACATATCACACACATATCACACATCATCATATCACATGCCTCATTGGCCCTCTTCAAAAGGAACCTTGATGATTAGATGGGAGATAGGAAATTCACCCTGGGGATCATGTCAGTCGCCCTGCTAGACAGAGGCCTGGAGAAGTAAATATTGTGGGAAGAAATATCCAGGGAATTGTTATGGCTAGGCTTGCATAGGCCCTAGGGCCGATAGCCTAGTACCAACCTATAAACCTATGGATCTATGAACCATATCTTGTGGATATGGGTGTGGACTAGCTGCTTACTATAGTGTGTTATGTCATGTCCAAGTCTTTTTGGAATCTAGCGCTCTAGCTTCTAACTAAAGGAATGCATGCAGGGACACAAAGTGAAGTCTGAAACTGTGAATATAAAATATTTTGAAGCACAAATTATTTTCTGATTTGAAGCACATAAAATCATTACATTCAGAGAGAAAGCAAATCACTGCCATTGTTTAATGTAATAAAACCAGATTCAGCTTCAGCAGAAACACATTAGAATTTATATGTAATTAGAGCATCTTTGTAAACTGATTTGCGAGGACTTTATAAGTATGCAAGAGATTGTTGTGGGTATACAAGCCACAGAATCTTAGTAATTATTCTAGGGTCAGGAAATAATTTTAAGAGTGTTTTATTAACTCTTGATTATCAGCTAAACTGATTACTTTGCACCTACTCTAAACCTAAATACATACACACACGCACATATATATAAATATATATATATATATATATACATATATACATAGATAGATAGATAGCAGAGCACTGCAGACTGCCACAGATCAGGGATCATTATTCCTAATAAAGAAGAAATAAACCTGACTTTTGTTTTTATGTAATGCTGGTTTCCTGTTAATCAGTAAATAAGAATGCTTAAACACTCCAAAATCACTTTAGATTACATTTTAGCAAGAAATACACTGGATAATTTAACATTCCTTTTAGAAACATCAGCTTTCCATCTGATGTATAATATATCCAAGTTAGGGTGCATTTGCTCATTTTGCAGTTTATGTTATCAAGATATACAGCATATACTGATAAAGATTTATTGTGCTGGATTCTGGTTATATATTAAACCTATATGCTCATTTAGTACTTTTTAAGAAAAATGTCTTGTGCATTGTTGAATAAGGCTTCAAGTAATTTTACTGCTATTCTGATAACTAACTATTCTCAGATCAAAGTTTTGTTCTGTTTTGTATGGTAATAAAAATTGTAACACCAGTTTTATACACAGTCTTGGAATTTCCAAGAGTCTTACACTGAGCTACTCCAAAGTCTTTTGAGTAATTAAAGGGGCAATACAGCACGTGTGATATACAAAATAATAATCATATTGACAAGGCAGATTTTACCCAATAAACAATGCAGTGTATGTTGGCTTTGTTTGCCTTATAGTTATATGAACACATACAAAAGTAGAAATTGCAAAAATGCTTACATTATTGTATTCCAAAGTTTTTGGATTAATTAAAGGGGCAATATAACAGGTAGTGTTCATATACATTGAATTGTAACATCGACAAAACAGATTTTTATCCAATGCAATGTTCTGGCTTTGCTTATATTATGGCTATAAGTACACACACACACACACACACACACACACACACACACACACACACACACACACACACACACACACACACACACACACACACACACACACACACACACACACACACACACACTATAGGGGACTGGTATGCTACATACTACCATGGACAATTGCAGACAGCAAACAGCTTTCTGTACTAAGAAAATAACATAACATAACATAGCTGTGGACAACAAACATTTGTGAGGGAATATGCATGGGTCTTACTTGAGGTACCCACAACAAACATTTCAATGAAGCCTTGCCATTTACACTAAACAGCTTCCGAAGGAAGGCTTAGAAATATAGGCAGTATCACATTTTACAGGTTCCAACTTCTATGTAAGAGTTAGTGATGCAACAAGTAGCATACTCTCCTTTGGTGCTGAAAGACTAGAATGTTATGGGTTCTCTTCCCACTCCAGGTGATTGCAGCATTGGGCAGTGCTGCAGTTATAACTGTGTCATCTTTTAGATGTGACATTAAACAGAGGTCCCCATCTGCTTGGGTTGGTGGTAGCTAGGGTGGATATAAAAGATCCCATGGCAACTAGTGAAAAAAGAAGGGGAAGTTCCCCAGTGCCCTGGCCAAATTTCTCCTAGTAGTAGAATACCATCTTGGATCTCCTATGAAAAGATGCCACTGTCTTTTTCAGACTAACCTGGTCAGCAAAGAATACATAAAGAAAACATGTTTCCCAAAATCAACACATAACAGGAGCACTGAGTCCAAGATAGCACTTGTTTCATTTTGAACTGGGGTGTGTGTGCCTGTGTAAAATGCCCCAGTTAGGTATACCACCTGGTGGTTAGTGTTACTCAGGCTCAAACCCTGTACCTTAGGTACAAACACAAGCCTGAATTATCTACACATACCACCACTTGTTATTCAAGGAGTTGAATCCATCGTTCTCAACTGTACAAATTTTCACAGAATGTCTGTAATGTTTGGCTCATACTTTTGGTCTGTTCCTCTTAAAATGTGTGGTTTTCTGGCAAATCAGTGATAACTGAATTCACTAAATAGTGATAGACATTTAAGTTTTAGTCTTCATATCTTTCAGGAAACACTTGGTAACACCAAACATTTTATTCTAGCAACTTTCTAAGATTATGCAAGCAATGTTTAGAATGTGTCCCTGGTTTTGGGCCTTTGCCCCCCCCCCCCAATAATTTTTGGCTTTTTCCAGATTTCTTCTGCTGCAAAGTTGAGAGATATCATTCAGTGTCAAGTGGATTTTACAAGTAGCTGAGAGCTTCAGGGGAAGAGAAGCTTAGAGTGGCTTATGCCAAGTGTGCTTGTATTGTTAGTAGCACAACATATAGTATACTTGCTTTTAATGCAAAATGTTGTGGGTTCTACTACCACAGTTGGTCAATGGATTACTGATACTGTATTGTGTTGTACTTTATTGGGGTGGATGCTGCAATCCAGAGAATGTCCTCCTTTGGAGGAGATACCTAGTAACTATGAATATGTTATCAGTTTGCTATCCATTCCCTGTTGCAGTATTACTAGCTTACCATTTTTTAATGTAACATAGGCAATTTGTTCTTCAAGGGCAGCAGGCACTTTATTTGTAGATGAAACAGTGAAATATAAAGTTGTTTACAGCAACCTCTTCATTAGTAACAGATCACTTCATTATTTAGATGACTTTTACTTCTGCAGAGATTGCGGATATTTATTGATATTGTATTGTAATGACAAAAGTTTGAGTAGACTTTTATGATGGAAATGTTCTGAATTGGCCAGTTTTGTCATTATTGGTTCATACATTTTGTTTCATTGCTTACTGAAAAAATGTTCAAAACAATAAATTTAAAACACGCTCTAACAAATGTGGTGTATTATACAAGGAATATAATTTAATACAACCAGGAAGATGAATCAAAGGACACATGTATGTTTGCATGGTCCTAAATATTTGTGCAAGAGTCCTATGATTTGAAAACAGCCCAAAGGTAAACTTTATTTGCCACTGGCAAGATGCATTTTCATTGAATGTGGGTTTTAATGCTGTTTCAATAAATGTGAGTTTCAAGGGCAGAGAAGTTTTAATGCTAAGTCTATTTTCATTGTGAGACTATATTGCTTTGCTTAGCAGATGTGTATCAGTGTTTGTGCTATATAATTTAAAACTAAAAGTTTTAAATGAAATCCAAATAATCATTGTAGAAATAAAGCATAAAGCAGTACACACATTACACCCCAGGATTCACGAAGCTCCATGCAAGAATAAGACTATTCTTGCATGGAGTGGTTCATGTCCATTTAGAATAGCAGTGAGCCTTGCATATGCATGATGGTGCACTGCTATTTAAGCTAAACAGACACGAACCAGGACCAAGAGCAGGGGGCATGTGTCAGCAGTGTCTGCACATGTAACATTCTCCCTTCACTCAGAAAGTGCCGTACAACACTTTGTGACACAGATGAGTGTCAAGTTATATAATATTAGAGCCTGGCTCTAATATTATATAGTAAACGAGTGCCCGCAGACACCTACAATTTAAGTAGCTAACATTTCAGTGTCAGCGGACACTGAAAAAATAAACACAAACACCTAGAAGGCAGCAGCCTTCAAGTGCACACCCTCAAATGTATGCACTCTTGCCCTACATGCATGGAAGCAGTAGGGCAAGAGACAATCAATAAAAAATGTAAAAAAAATGTTTTTTTTCATCAAATAAATCTGAAATTTAAGCGGTGAGCAGCTTGTTTGCATGGCGCTCCACTATGCTTAGACGGGCTGAAATCTTGAAAAATGATAGACAAGTGCTACTGTGATAGAAAATGTCATCAAGCTGCTGTATTACCATGGTATAGCATGCAGAACATGTTTGGTTCGAATCCTCCCCTGCTGAATTATTTAATAAACTTTTAAGGAATTTGAATGATAGATGTCAATCTTATGGCTCATGTATAGCACAGTAGGGGTTGGAATATGTAAAATATAAATGTAAAAATTAATTTATAAATTTAATGAAAAAATATATTTAAGATATGCTTTGCTAGTGTAAGCATTGCTTACCTGCTTTTAGCTCTGCTTACCTGGTGTAAGCATTGATATGCAGATTTGGGCAGAGCTAGGCATAGTTCAGCATATTAAGACCTGCCAATCATGAAAAAGTGCAGGAAAACTGTCCTATTTAAACCGCACAGGCAATAATATAGCCATAACCATTTGGGATTGCTCACAACAGGACCAAAAATCTGGCATTGGTGAAAATGCTTGCTTCTGAGTGCAACGTTGGGGCATCCAGGAGTCCAGGGTCATGGTTGGGCTCCTAGTAAAAAAACATGATGGCAGGCTGGTATAGGGACAGTACCAGGGCTTGCAGTACAAAGCGGAGGCCTAGGACCAGCTTGCATGTGATCTCATCAGTGCCACTGGCATACCCCGGACTGGTGAGCAGGTATGTCACCACCATAATGACCTTAAGCAGAGGAGGGGTGCACTCTTGGACTAGTGGATCCAAAAAGCCCAAGCGCAGGATGTCCCACCTGTCTGTAAGTATGCAGTCTTATGTATCTCTAAGTATGGAAAAAGTTCAACTTGTGACTGTGCAGGTGTGATTAATGTGTGATGTCTCCCCATATAGCTGCTGCAGAGAGGTCCCAGAATGTTGCAGCTCATGCCCAGCAACTGGCCTGGCTGCATCGGCAGTATGGTGAGTGCAGAATACCTCCTACTATTAGCAGTAATAAATCAAAATTATAGTAATGGTAGTACTGCCTGTATATATAATTGTGCTGTAAAGGTCAGGAATAAATGCCTGTATCAGGCTGTCAGTGTTACAATGGAGTATTCCCAGCTGCTGGGTAATGCAGATGTCAGTAGCAAACTAGGTACAATATGCTGGAGAGAAATATTAGAATATGTCTGAGTGTGTCTGAGTGAACCTGCCAAGAAAGTGTCATCTCAGGGCTACTGTAACAGTTAGAAATGAAAAGCATTCCCCTGTGCAGATCATGCAGGAATAGTAATTGTGGATTTCTGAGTTGTACACAGATATGTATGTCAAAACTCATAAAGGTGATCACAAACATTGATGCGTGTCATCTCACTTCTACATGAAAAATAGAAATGTGTATGTCCTACAGAATGCATTAACTGAGGTGAACTGAGCTAGCACTGCTTGTCTGCAAACTTTAGAATGGGCATGTCAAATAACTGAAAGAAAGCAACAGTACATATTGCCATCAGAATGTGTTTTACTTGTTTGTCTGCCAGCAGTGTCTTGTGTTAACCTTTCAATTTCAGCTGTATGTAGCTTTGAATGTACTGAAAAATGTATAAGGAAAAGCAAAACAGTGTATAAAACTTCTCTGTGTGGTAGATTTTCAGTCCATATATCTCTAGTTAATCACTGTATATTAATCAGATCAGACAATAGTAGGAGAAGTAGCAAACTTAAACTCGTCTTAAGTCAAAACAAAACAAAACAAAAAATAATAATAAAAATATATAATTGTACAGCATTACTAAGTATTCGAAAGTAATCCAAGCAAGGCAGGCAGGCAGGCAGTCTGTTTCCAGTCAAAAATCCTTTATTAAGTACACAGACAAGAGATCCAAGTAAAACAAAAATAGAGTAATAATTTCCTCACAAGCTTTCTATATATATATATATATATATATATATATATATATATATATATATACATTTCATCAGGCATGGGAGTGGTTTATTGTGCTGTAAAACAAAGTGTTGTTTGTACACGTTAATTCACATCCCTTCCTTCATCAGTGTGACATTCGAGCTGGTCCTGCCCTACTTAGTAGCTGTCATAATAATATTATAATCCTTACGTACTTTAAATAAAATGTATAATGATGTGGTACCTCTTATTTAACCAGATTATTAAGTAGATTATTAAGTCTGTGATTTTATCCAAGACAATATACTACATGGCTGGAAATATATCAGCCTTAATTAATTTGGTAATAAAAAATATATATACATATATACATATACATTTTTGCATGTAAAAATCAATTTCTATTTTCATAACCTATTGTTAACAAAGACTTCGTCCTTCTAGACTTTTTCAGGTCTGTGTACAAGAACCCGAAAAACTTTCTATAAAAGTATATATATAAGTATATAAGTATAAAAGTATAATGCATAAGGCTAACAGGTGCAGACTTAAAACCTACACTGTGTACTCAGGAATCTAAATAGCCAAATATAGTTGTAAAACAGTCAAATGTGCAATCCATCTAGTGTGTACATGTTTCATAAGCATTGACACCAATGTCTGTTGTGTATGCATAATGTGTACTGAAAATTGGAAACAAATAATGCAACATGTCATAATAAAAGTCTGTGCACAAAAATATGTACTAGATAGAAATGTCACAAACAACACACAATACCTCCCCAGTAGCTCAGTCTGATACACACCATGGTTCAAATCCAGGGACTGCCACTAACATCTCACAGTCTAGTTCTTCAGTTGTAAACTGCAATGTGAATAGAAAAAGTAATGTACTGCAACACATAACATTTTCCATACAGGGCACACAGGTAAAGAAATCTGAATAGAAATACTAGTATGATGTGTATAACTATGAAAGGTGTATAATTGCTGTGTTGATCAGCCCCACTCCTACAAATAAATGCAAGCTAGACATCCACACCCTGCAGTCTGGCCTAGACAAGCCACTCAAGTGTCACGCTGTCACGGATAGTTTCCCCAGTCGACAAGAAACTTCACACAGAGAATATCACAGTAGATGTATGTGAAGGGGACAACACATACTCCAGGGCCTGCAACTAATATGTGAATCTAAAATATGTGTAGAAACAGCAATGTAATGTGCACACAATTCATCTGCACAGGGCCCACAGGTAAAGAAATTGGTATAGAAACAGGTCTGATGTGTATAACTAAAATAAGAGTACAATTGCTCTGTTGATATCTACAGCTGTTGGTGTGCTGTAGCATCTCCATGGCCCAGGTAGAGTGTAAGTGTGGTCAGAATGTATAGTGAATAGTTGTGTACTGACAAATATACTTGATAGCAGTTGTCAACTGAATCTGTTCCCTTCCCCCACCACTCAACTGATCCAACCATCACACTGAAACCAACTTCGGTATGTTCTTAAACAAAACTCTACTGTTGGGACCATTGTTCCATTTGGTTTATCATTGTTTAAACTGAGTGCATACTAATATTCCCTGTTGAATAATCATTTTATTACCTGCCTGACATACCGCTAACTGGCATGCTGTTGCAACCCTGAATGCCATTCCATATATGCATGGGTTCTGTTTGCTATGACACTGTTATAATTGCACTGTTTTGGGTAAATGGAAATATCCATGCATGCTATTTTGACTAATGTTGTAATGTGTTGTGTATGAGTAAGCAATATTCATTGTTAATTTCCACACCATAGCACATATGGGAAGGCAGATCCCAGTGGATCCGCCTCTCCCACCCCACCTGGCCAAGACGTCCTGGGACCCAACACAGACCTCCCTCATCTGCTGGTCCTGCACCACCCTCAGGTGGAACTACTGCAGAGGATGGGACTCACCCCCCCTGCAAGTGGGGGCATTGAGGATGTCACCTAGGATGAGGTCTGTGGTATGGTACGCAGTGTCCTCCAGATGGAGCTGGATGACCCCCTGCGCCAGGGGGAGGACAGGCTGGTGCAGCTAGAGGGACAGGCATCCCCTCCAGCCCAGACCCCAGCACAGCCACATTCAGGGCTATGAAGGAGTATTGGTGATTTAGTGCCTGTCAAGGTGTTTATCCCCCCATTTGTCATACATCACCCCTGTCTGATGTCTTGTATGTCTTGTTTGTCTGCAAATGCAACCTCTCCTACCAAACCTCCCTCACCCCACTTACTAATAATCCTTCCTTAACATCCCACTTTCACCTTAAAAAAAAGGCCATCTATCCCACAAATAAATCACATCCATACATAGCTCTGCATTTTGCTCAGAGACATGTACCTATCACACAATTTAACCCTACCAATCATCCATATTGTATGATGCCCACACACCTCCCTGTAGGGTGTGAGGCTCCAAATTCTAAATTGACCACATTGAAAGAAGCTGTTGCTGCCAAAGAAATGCAGAGCTATGGTCCTTTGCTACACTTGTCTTGCACATCCCTACTTGTTTCTCTTCTTGTTTGTCCCCCTGCTTTCCCTAATTTCACCACTTTCCTATCTCCCTTTTTTCTTTTCTTTATTTGAAATTAGCATGGGTTTAAGTGGCTGTAAGCAGCCGTAAGCAGATGTAAGCTAAGCTAAGCTCATGTAAGCATAGTTTAGCTCCATGCAAATCTGCTTACAACTGCTTTAAAGTGTCTTAATCACTCTGTCTCCAACAGCCCCTGTTCTTCTCAGCAACAAAAAAATTAGCCCTTGCAAGTCTCACACCCATAAGCCATTTCAGATGCAAATAACTCTGATGTTTTCACAAACATATCATCCAGCACAGTCATTCAACAGTAGGGGAAATGTATTTATATATGTAGATGTATGTATATATATATATATATATATATATATATATATATATATATAAAATATATATCTGTATATATATATATATATATATATATATATATATATATATATAGAAAAACACAAAAAATAAATATATGACCAAAGGCACTGTTAATGGGGGTGAAGGGGCCCAATATAAGTACCTCTTGTAATTATTGATATCATCCCCTCCTCCACAGCTGAATAGATTTGCCTTGCAACACAATAACCAACACTTGCAAGTCTCATACCCAGGACCCTACACAACATAGCCACAAAAACTTAACAGTAATCCATCTCAGCTGTACGATGTCAGGATGATATCAATAACATATCATGCAAAACAGTCTGTGTACCATAGGGAATGTACAATGTGGAAGCAGTAAACATTCCAATGATACATATACGCACACGCACGCACACACGCACACACACGCACACACACACACACACACACACACACACACACATATATATATATATATATATATATATATATATATATATATATATATATACATACATACATATGTATATACACATACATACACATATACATAAATTGCTACTTATACATATGTATAAGAAGATATATATTTAAAGGGTGCACAGCATATTGAACAGCCAGTATTCCTACAGTTGCCACCTTTTAAAATGGCCAGTATTTGATTCTTTCATACAAAAGACTATTATTGCATGAAACATATACCCACAGACAAGTCAAAGGATATGACACCACACACGAGTTTACATACATAGAAATGTTTATTTGTGTACTATTTCAGTTGTATATGCCATTTCATATAGAGGTTAGGTGTTTGACATACATAACAAATGACTAATGCAACTCTCAAACAAAACATTTGATACAGTAGTCTGAAAGCATAACATATGTTACTGTCCAAGCTAAGGCCTTCAAGTAGTACAACAGTAAAAAAAACACATTGTATTAGGAGAATGTGGCCTCAAAATGCTGTATCCTACAAATATACACACTTGCACACATGCACACACTTGCCAGGATTCAGTGGGTAACCCATGCCTATCTACCCATTTGTACAACAGTGTTGTGCTGGTACTGCAAGCTCCAGGTAGCCCATAGGGTGAAGAGTATAACAAGATACATGTAATGTCCATTACAGCAGCAGCCATATCTAACTATGGCAATGGGGGGTGTAGTGGGTGTGAAGGCCCTCAGGGTATTATCAGCTACAGGTTTACAAACACATAGACACTGCTATTCTCAGTAATGCACACTGACACATTTGTCAGTACTGGGGTCCATAGGTGCAGATGTTCATAGGTGTGTACCATGATATTGTCCATTGAGAGATGAGAAGAGTAGGGGATGTGGGTACAGTGGTATCATGCCACCTGCCGTTTGTCAGCAGGCCATCTATCAACAGATGCCATGTGAGTGATCCTCAGGATGAGAGTTAAATGCAACATCCAATCATCTGTTTGCCTCTTGCAGAGGGCCAGTGAGGCGCTCCAATTGACATTTATGCAACATGTATTACATAACATGGTTAGTGTCTGTCTTGGAGACCTGTACCCAAGCATGTTCTGTTGACTGTGGTAGTGTAGTTGAGGTATCCATGGCATGTAGCGCGTACAGAGTGGGGATTCCTAGCTGTGGCATTTATAACAAACTGGGCAGACATGTCAGTGTCAGTCAAGCATAGATTGCCTGCAAGCAGCCAAGATGAATACCTGACATCTGCACAACATTACAGAGGACAGACAGATATCAGCTAGCCAAATGGTTATGCATTAGGATGAATGTTTTGACAGATAAATGTCTGACACTGATAAGTATGCCATTACTACATGACAGCAGCCCCCAATGACATGTCCTATACACACAGTAGTCTACAGTTAATATCCACATGCCAGATCAATATCTAGTAGCAAATACTTAATGACACACAGCTCATCCACCAAGAACATGATATTCAGGATTCAGAGTCCATCTTGGTATGCAGGGCTATTTGCGTCCAGTACTACAATCTGCAATCTACTCTTACTTGGGAAAGCACTGTCAACAGTATTAACATAATGATACACTACATGCCAGTGTGACTGCATATAACCTTGGATGCTATCCATGTATGAAACACATTCAAACGGAAATGTGTGTTGTACAAGGCATATCTACTCAGGTGTCCCAGACAGTAGACTCACACCCCTTGGTACTGTAATTACAGCACATAGATGCATGTTATGTACATGGAATTAAATACACTTATTAAAGATGCCATTACCCTGCTATTTTATCAGTCTGGAATGTAATCACTGGTTACCAGGGCTGACCCATGCTTAGCAGGTTTCATCATTGCTACAATATAAATGCTAAGCAGATTAGTGCACTGATAAGCGAAACTGAAATGGGCTAAGTGCCTATACGTTTAACCATACATAAGTACTGCTTTCCAATGTCCAAACCAATGCAATCTCGCCTCTCTTGCTTTGTCTCCAAATTGTCCAACCTGAGCTGACCCTCTACTATACTGATTCCTAATCCTGACCATCCTAGTCACACCCAGTGCAAATCTTAACATCTTTAACTCTGCCACATCCAGCTCTGACTCCTGCCTTTTCGACAATGCTACCGTCTCCAACCCATATAACAGAGCTGGTCTCACTACCCTCTTGTAGACCTTCCCTTTCACTCTTATTGGTACCCGTCTGTCACAAATCACTCCTAACACTCTTCTCCACCCATTCCACCCTGCCTGTACTCTCTTCTTCACCTCTCTTCCATACTCACCATTACTCTGAACTGTTGATCCCAAGTACTTAAACACATCCACCTTTACCAACTCTACTCCCTGCATCCTCACCATTCCTCTACCCTCCCTCTCATTTACACACATATATTCTGTTTTTGCCCTGCTGACCTTCATTCCTCTCCTCTCTAAAGCATATCTCCACCTCTCCAGGGTCCCCTCAACCTGGTCCCTACTCTCACTACATATCACAATGTCATCTGCAAACATCATAGTCCATGGGGCCTCCTGTCTAATCTCATCTGTCAACCTGTCCATCACCACTGCAAATAAGAAAGGGCTCAGAGCTGATCCTTGATGTAATCCCACATCCACCTTAAATGTATCTGTCACTCCCACCACAGTCCTTACCAATGTCACACTACCCTTGTACATATCCTGTACCACTCTTACATACTTCTCTGCCACTCCCGACTTCCTCATACAATACCACAACTCCTTTCTAGGCACCCTGTCATATGCTTTCTCTAAGTCCACAAAGACACAATGCAACTCCTTCTGACCTTCTCTGTATTTCTCCAACAACACTCTCAGAGCAAATATTGCATCTGTAGTGCTCTTTCCTGGCATGAAACCATACTGCTGATCACTAATCATCACCTCTCTTCTTAACCTAGCTTCCACTACTCTTTCCCATAACTTCAAGCTGTGACTGATCAGTTTTATCTCTCTGTAGTTACTGCAGCTCTGCACATCACCCTTATTCTTAATATATATATAAATCTATATATATGTATAACATATGTCCATAACATGTATTGGAGTCATACCTCAGCACCAATAGTCACAACCTCTTAGTGCAAGGAGATGTCATGTAAGTATTGCAGGTATAAATGTAGAATGTTGTTACTGTAACAGGGGTTGTCTTAACAGAAATGTGTGGGAAGTCACATCTGCTACTGACATGTACGGCATCTCACTGACAGACATCATAAGATCATCATAGTGCAGTACCACACAAATCCCAGTAATGATCCTGTGGAATACTGCAGAGATATGACCAATAAATGTGGACAGTCTGTCCCACTTTGGTCACTCCAGAGGTATACACAAAACCCCTTAGTGCAAGACATGTGGACCAAGCCTGACAAAGTGGATGTTTACAGCCATGTAAATGGGGATATCACGAAAATACTGGAATAGATAAGCACACACAGTTTATGCATTCACACACTCCTGTCTGTCCTGACTAGGGTTACCACCTTTTCAAATGCTCAAAGTGGGACGTTTACTGTAGAAATGTCAGATTAGCAGGACAAAACATACCCATGATCAGTACAAATGATAGAACTTCACCTTTCTGCCAAAATAAAAGCTTATTCGTGTAGCATTTGAGTTGCTTATGCTATTTCATATAACATTTAGGTGTTTCAGAGAAAAAATAACTGTCTTTTGAAACTATGAAAGAAAACTTAGGAAATATTTTCGTACAATAATCTCAGGACATCTGCCATTTTTTCAGTTTTTTCGCAGGACACAACTGCCCAAAGAGGGACTGTCCCTCACAAAGTGGGACAGGTGGTAACCCTAGTCCTGACACATAATAACCAGAGGAGCAGAGGTCAGAAGCCCACATACTACCCACTAGTTAGTGACATACATCTGTATATCATCCCACTGCTTTGTGGGCCAGCAACAGCACATCTGACAAATATCTAGACATAACATCACACTGGGTAAATACACTGAACTGCTAGGCATGTCACAAAGCACTGTGCAAACTACAGGCAAACTGCCGCAACACTGGCTTACATTTCTTATGGGGGGAATACACCTGTACTTGCAAATATAGCAGGCTCTACAGGCATGTAACCGCACAGAGTAACAGACATCTGTGTGAAAGTGCATACCCATAACCAATCTGAACACTGCCACAGTTGCATATGGTAAGCGTACTTAATATTACAGTATATGGACTGTGTGAACAACACCATCCTCATATGTGCCACTCACACACTAACCCTACATATACCAGGCCAATACACAGTGTATTCCAATGCCTGACTGTGGTATGGGACATGTGTTGGTCTGGCCCTACGAACATGTACGCCGATAGGGTACCATACACTGGAGCAGCATGCAACATCAGATATAATAGGACCAAGAACAATGACATCTACCACAGCCTGTACACAGGCCGAGGTACATATTCGCAATACACACTCTTTCAACAATCACCATAAGTACACAGACCTCACTACTGTACACACTGCAACAGAATGTCTAGGTTTTGTCCTCAAATATAAGGTCTACTATACATAACATGTCTAGTAGTCTGTTATCTCACTGTCTTTTTATCAGGT
The DNA here is from genome assembly GCF_019279795.1 of Protopterus annectens. NCBI lineage: Eukaryota > Metazoa > Chordata > Ceratodontiformes > Protopteridae > Protopterus > Protopterus annectens. Next base: position 1,041,163,523 of record NC_056733.1, read on the forward strand.
ATGATGTCAGTAAATAATGATGTACTGATCATATGCACCTCTTACTGCATGACATATGTACAAAGGTTGACAGAGTTCTGGCTGGAGGCACAAGCACAGGGCCAGTATTGACACATTGCTGTGATAATATCATACATTTACTAGTGTAACACGGTTGGTTGTGACACATGTCTACTGAGGGATATAACTCAGTAACTCACATGACTGCCACCATGTACTGACTGCAATCATCAGAGTATGCTACTGCATTTCTAAAGACAGGACATGTGTGAGTAACACAACACATGTAAGACTCCAAACTCTGGCCAGTCTGCAGATAGCCCTACAGGTGAGAGCTTCCTCAACCACATAACACTGTCATGACAGATATTAAATCATGTAGATCAGCCATATCCACACAAACCCTGTTAAATCAACATAACTTCAAATGCAGAAGAGCAATACTTAGATTCTGTCTTCATGTCTGGAACATCCCACTCCTGTTTGTTGGCCTGTCTCCACAGTGTATGTTGTAAGAGGTATATCCAACTACCCTCTGTGATGCTGTTTGTCAAACACCCACATGAAGTCCTGCTCAAAGTGAAGGAAAAGGGCCAACACCCACATGAAGTGCTTAGTTACAGGAGTGTGTTTCTATGAAATTGGCTATAGGAATGATACCACAGCTGTTCCACATGCAATTAGCTAGTGGGGGACTGCAATTCATGCAAAGGCCATCAGCTGATCATGAGCATTACTTACAAAACACAAGCTGCTGCCTAAGCAAAGCAGATGTACTCTTCCACATCCACCAGAGAGGGAGAGGGAGAGGGAGACAGGCAGACACAAAGTAAGAAAGGAAGGGTGCAGGAGAGTAAGAGCCAAGCATGTTTGTATATGATCCATGGGTGGAGAGTGGTATCTGGGCATTATGACGGTTGCCTATATTGTGTACTAATCAATGCTGTCAAATGGTAATTGCACATGGCTGTACACATTTATGACTGATGATTGTTGACAACAAATTTTACAATGTTTGGAAAATGTTGGCCTTGTAATGTTGACAATGGGACATGTAGCTCCTCAATATAATGGTGAGGCAAAACCCACATTGCAATGGACCCTGTCATTACACAATCACCCCAATACAGGACAATGATAATTTACACACAAACCAGTACTGAGTTTCAAACCCCTACCTGACTATGCATTGCTATTACATTGTTATGCAGTTATTGCACGCACCACAGAACTTACATGATGGACAGCTGTCCAAAGGTATCTTTGAAGGTGAGTGACATCAGCAACAGTGATAAAGGAGGGATAAGGTAGGTGTAGTACATGTGCCTGTCCACAAAAGCAGGTGTCAAGGAAGACACAACCACACTCTCTTAAGGAATCACACACATTATCACAGTTGGTAGGGTCAGGATTAGCACTTCTACCTAGCTAGTTTGCTACACTACAGTATTATGCAGCTATTACACATGCCACAGAGCTTATCAGGCTGATATATGGCCAAAGGGTTATTTCAAGGTGACTGACATCAGCAGGCATGCCAGCAGGCATGCTACAGTAGGGCAATGGGAGGTGTAGTGAGTGTGAATGGCTTCCAAATCATTAATCTCCACACAAAAACAGACAGACAGACACACACACAGACACACACACACACACACACACACACACACACACACACACACACACACACACACACACACACACACACACACTTGCCAGTATTGACATGCATGGGTTCATTGCTTCACATGTGTGTAGTAGTTGACTGTGCCAGAAGGCTGTACAAGACTAGGCAAAGATAATACCTTGTCATCAGGCCATATGACAATGGTCTCCAGTGTGGCTCTGCGGTGTAGTCCCTTGACTGGCCCACACAGGTGGGTATTGTATTCACCATCCACTCATCTGGGTGCTGTGCAATGTTTGCCATGTATATCAGCTATATTCCATAACATGGACTGTGTCTGGGTTGTGAACATGTCCCACATGTATGTTCTGTGACATATGGAAGTGTACTTGGGGTCTCTGGGGCATGTTGTATGGACAGATTGTTATCATCTGATGTGGCATTCCTGACCTCATGTGGTGAGACCTGGCTATGGAACTGAGGTTGTGGCTGTACCTACACTGACAACATGATTCAGGTATTCAGTGGAGTTAGTGACATCTGTCCATACAGGTCATGTATATAAGGTATGGTATTTCCTTTGTGGGTTACATTTGCAGACTCTACAGTTGTTGCAGGCGTCCAGTGGGAAACATAGCAAAGGACTACTGTAAGCATTTATTTGCCTATTGTAAGGATGGAACAGGGTGCTATGTCCTTTGACTTGCTGGATAACACACACTCAGTCAGGAGATGTTACACATCACAGTACATTCTGATGTCAGTAGCAGTGTTGTGGTCAACAGGCATGTAGTCCATGCAATCACACTGTGGTTACTATCTGTGGACAATATGCAGGGAAATACCAATATAGTGGTTGTTGCCTACCCAAGTATGTTTGTGTATGAGACATGGGTGGAGAGTGTTCTCTGAGTAATACAAGGATTGCCTATATTGTTCACCAATCCATAATGCCACATGTAGGGCTATGGATTGTCTACACCAGCCTCTCTGCTGTTTGACATCTGTTGTCCTTGTAAGGTGGACATTGTGACATATAATAGGTCCTCAATAAAATAATTTAGCAAAGCCCTCCAACAATGCATCCTGTCATTACGCAATCACAGCAACCTCCACACAGGATACCGATGACAAGCACACACACACACACACACACACACACACACACACACACACACACACACACACACACACACACACACACACACACACACACACACACACACACACACACACACACACACACACACACACACACACTTGCCAGTACTGAGATTAAAACTCTTACCTAGTTATGTATTGTTACTATAGTGTACCACATTTATCGCAAGAGCCACAGACCTTATTGGAAGGATGTTCTCTCAAGGTATGTGTAAGGTGAGGAACATCACCAGTCCTTCTAAATACTGTCATTGGGTGATGTAGTGGGTGAGAGATCCCAAAAATAATTTTACCCTAATTACACATTTACATTTGCCAGGAAGGAGGTGTAAACCTCTATCTCACAACCTTTACTAACCATTATGTTACACATTTACCACATCCACCACTGACCTGACATGGTTTAGCCTTCACAACAGATACTTGTAAGGTGGATGATATCTGCAGGACTGCTAAAGTCAGGCTTTGAGATGTGTACCAGCTGTAACTAGGGACAAAATCTTTGAGATACACACATACATATATACACACACACAAACACTTGCCACAGATAAGATTTAAACCCATTGCTGTGTAGTTATTGCTACTATATTGTTCTGCATTTATGGCACACACCTATTTCAAGGTAGATAACATCAGTAGGCTTGCTAAAGTAGGGCAATGGGAGGTGTAGTGACTGTGAATGGCCTCAAAAGCATTACTCTGTATACAGACACACAGAGTTTCACAATTGCCTGTCTGGAATTAGATCTCATATCTAACTAGTATGTTACACGACAGCATTATGCAGTTATCACATGCACCATGGATCTTTTGGGGCTAGTCTTTGTCCAAAGGGGTATTTCCAGGTGAATGACATCAGCAGGCTTGCTAAAGTAGGGCAATGGGAGGTGTAGTGTCTGTGAATGGCCTCAAAATCATTGACCCCTCCACACACAAACACACAATTTCACAGTTACCATGACTGGGATTAGAACTCCTATCTAACTAGTTTATCACACTATAGTATTACATAGTTACTGCATGCGCCAAGGAGCTTAGTGGGCTGAATTCGGTCCAAGGAGGTATTTCAAGGTGCCTGACATCAACAAGCTTTCTAAAGTAGGGCAATGGGAGGTGTAGTGACTGCTAATGGCCTCAAAAACCTTACTCTGCACACACACACACACACACACACACACACACACACACACACACACACACACACACACACACACACACACACACACACAAAGTTTCACAGATGCCATGTCTGGGATTAGAACTCCTGCCTAACTAGTACATCAGACTACAGCATTATACAGTTATTGCATGCACCACAGAGCTTACAGGGCTGAATTTTGTCCAAGGAGGTATTTCAAGGTGCCTGACATCCGCAAGCTTGTTAAAGTAGGGCAATGGAAGGTGTAGTGACTGTGAATGGCCTCAAAAGCATTACTCTGTACACACACACACACACACACACACACACACACACACACACACACACACACACACACACAGTTTCACAGTTGCCATGTCTTGGATTAAAACTCTTACCTAACTCAATAATAATCTGCCCAAGCAACAGAGACCTCCAAAGCAGAAACACAAGCAACTTCCACCCCCAACACAACACAAATGACACATAGCCCACAGACTCAGTGTACTACTCAACCACAGCCAATAAGGAAAAACAATGTATCCAACACACTAGTCATAGGTGACTCTATAGTCAGGCACACTGATGTTCCACTCACTAGGCTAAACAAGGAGAAAGTTACTGTCAGCTGCCTGTCAGGTGCCAGGATCCTACATAATGCATGCACTCAGGTCACTCCACAACAAGTACAAATATGACTCTGTCATTGTCCATGTTGGTGTCAATGACCTGAGACGTACCTCCCTGGACCACATGACAAATGACAGGGAAGAGCTTTCCAATCTTGTAGTCCAGGTCGGTATGACTCTAGCCCTAAGTAGAATTCTGCCATCGCCTAGAATGATACCACAGTACAAGGACAAAATGATTGACTTCAACAATTGGCTAAGCTTCTGGTGTCATTCTAAGGGGATCCAGTATCTGTCAGCTTGGAATGACATGGTCGACAGACCACGATGCTTTGCCAGAGATGGCCTGCATTTGTCACCCCTGGGATTTTGGATACTGGCTAAGGCTCTTGCCGCCCCTATACTGCCTTTTTAGGCAAGGTTCAAATTACAAATTCACCACCAAAACAGGAACAGTCAAGCAAAAACTGAGGGTAATGCTACTCAATGTTAGAATTCTAATTCTCAAAATGCACTCACTTGAGGCACTCCTTAAAATGGAGAACATTGATATGTGTGCAGTGACTGAGACCTGGCTCAAGGCTCCAGAGAGCACCCCTGCACTGCCAGGCTATAACTCATACCACACTTTTTGGCCATGTAACCTGGACTGGAAGACCAAAGGTGGAGGTGTGTCCATATTCATTAAGTATATCCACACCTACAGGCTAGTTTAACCGCATCATGCATATGCGGTTATCCAAGTGCAACTAACTCTGGGCAAAACTGCAATCCAAATTGTAGCTTGCTACAGATCCCCCACCATGCCTCAGGATTCCCACTCCTCTTTTCTTGATGTACTGACAAAACACCCTAATAATGGGTGATTTAAACTACCCCACGTTTAACTGGGAAAGCTACTTGTGTACCAACTCCTTCATGCAATGCTTTCTGGAATTCATAAACTCCAATGCCCTGGATCAACTTATCCACAACCCCACCAGGGGCAACAATATCCTAGACCTAGTAATTACCAACATGAGTGACCGGTGTTCCACACCTGAAGTCAACTCCTCATTGGTCCAATCCGACCATAAGCTAATCACCCTAGATATCCACATCCTGCCTCCACCCCCATTAAGGAAACCATGGTAAAACATTTCTCCAAAGCCAACTTCATGCTTCTTAAGACATAAGTGGTGAACTTCATGACACCCGTGCAGATGGACAATACAGTTATGACTGCTGAATCCTACACAAATTCACTCTATAAGCACTTACACGAGTGCATGGATCATGCTATCCCAAACAGATCCAAGGCGTTATCCTCCAGAAAAAAGGAAGCCAATCTGGTGGTCCCCTGCCATAAACAAACTGTACAACAGAAGCATGAAATTGTTGCAAAAGAGAGTAAAATTCCATGAGTGGAGGAGCTCCCTAGTCAGCCTCAGTAAGAAGCTGAGATCCCTTATAAGATCCTCCAAAGCTAACTACGAAAACAAAATCACCACTGATTCTAAGGACAACCACAAAGCATTATATAGCTATGTCAAGAATCTCAATGGTAACACCCAGATCTGCTCTGAGTTACAGCACAAAGGCACGAAAATGACAGAACCAACTGATATTGCCAACATACTGGCAGATAGGTTCAGTGCTAACTTTACCCCCCACCCCTTAAAATGCCCATATCTATACAGGAAGAATGCAGAGTCCCTGTAATCACAGTAAAAGCTGCACTCTCTAAAGTGAAAAACACAGCATCCATGGGACCGGACAACATCCCAGGCTGCATTTTACATGAACTTCAGAATGAACTGGCTGCCCACTTAAACACCATGTTCAATCATAGTCTCACATCAGGCTTTGTGCCCATTGAATGGTGTACAGCAACAGTTATTCCACTCCACAAAGGGGGAGCCACAACTGATCCTGGGAACTATCGCCCCATTAGCCTGACGAGTCTGGTCTGCAAGGCCATGGAACGTATCATCATGGAACTCATAAATAGACACTGGTAACCTCCAAACTTTGGATCCCACTCAGTTTGGGTTTGTGAAAGGCAGATCATGCCTCCTGAACCTGATCAACTTTTTGAGACAGTCACCAAAGCCGTAGATGAGGGTAAGGTGGTTCACTAAAGCTGTAGATGAGCCTATCTTGACCTCATCAAGGCTTTCAACACCATCCGCCTTTCTGGAATTATAGCTAAACTCACTAAACTAGGTATAAATCCCTATGTCACAAGATGGGTTGCCAAATGGCTCACTGACAGAACCCACACTGTAAGAGTTGCACACTCCAAATCTGACCTCAAACCAGTAACAAGTGGAGTACCACAGGGTTCAGTCCTGGGACCTCTCCTGTTTGGTATCTACTTCTCTGACGTATAGGCTAACACAGAAGGCCTCTGGCTAATGAAGTTCACAGATGACTGCAAACTAGGAGCCATAGTCGATTCTCCAAATGATGTGGAAATCCTACAGAAGGGCCTCGCTGAGACAGATGCCTGGTGTCAGAGCCATGGCCTCAAGCTCAATGCCAAAAAGTGCATTGTCATCCCCATTGGTAAAAAATCTGTACCCATGACTTCTACATAGACAGCAGTCTACTTAACACAGAAGGTGTGATAAGAGACCTTGGGACCCGGGTGGATAGTAGTCTGTCCTTTGATAGTCACATCGCCACAGTAGTCAGGAAGTCCTTCTATGTGGCACACCTCATCCTAAAAGGGTTCTCATCCAGGAAAAAATAGGTCATTGTTCCCCTCTACTCGACACTCATTAGACCCATTACAGAGTACAACGCCCCTTTTGGAATGTACCTCAGAAGACATCTGCAGTAGCTGGAAAGGCCACAGAAGTACCTCACAAAGAGGTTTACTGGCCTCAAACAGATGCTTTGCACCAACCATCTCAAAAAACTTCAGTTTACTCCATAGTATATCACTACTCTGAGGTGATCTCTGCCTAACATATAAAGCTATGTCAAACCCAGAGCTGTTGGACATGCTACACCTAAAGAAATCCCAATCCCTCCGAGCTACACACTCTAGGGACCTAAACCTTGTCACCACAATAAATAGGACATGCTGGAGGGGTAGATTCCTGTCTCAGAGACTTCCTGTACTCTGGAACAGGCTACCCAGCTATGTCAAGCAAAGTTCTTCATTAGCACTCTTTAAGAAAAATCTTGATGAGTGGGTGGGAAATAGGAAATACACCCTGGGGATCACTTCTGTGTCTTTGCTCAACAGTGACACAGGAAAATAACTTTCTTGGGTGGCGTAAGCCAGGGAACCTTGTTAGCTAGGCTTAAGTAGGCCCTCGGGCCGATAGCCTAGTACCCACCTATGAACCTATGAACCTATAACTAGTACATCACACTATAGCATTACACAGGTATTGCATGCACCACAGAGCTTACAAGGCTGAACCCTGTCCAAGGAGGTATTTCAAGGTGCCTGACATCAGCGGGCTTGCTAAAGTAGGGCAATGGGAGGTGTAGTGTCTGTGAATGGCCTCAAAATCATTGATCCCTACACACACAGTTTCACAGTTGCCATGTCAGGGATTAGAACTCCTACCTAATTAGATATGTCACGCTATAGCATTACACAGTTACTGCACATACCACAGAGCTTAGGGTGATGATCCTTGTGCAAAGGGGTATTTCAAGATGACTGACTTCAGCAGGCTAGCTAAACTAGGGCAATGGGGAGTGCAGTGTGTGTGAATGGGCCATAAATCATTCCTCCAGAAACATACACACAACACTCAGTCACACACAACTTTACATTTGACAGGACTGTGTATACAACCTCTAGATGCATAATTACTTGTACTGTCATGTTACACAGTTATCAGAAGCACCACAGACACTATAGTGCTGAGGGCTACCAGAAGGAAATGTCTACAATGATAGACATTGGCACATCATGTGATATAGGCCAATTGGATGTGTGGTGGGTGAGACAGGCCTCATGGTAGGAAGCTCTATGTCACTGTCTGTCTCTCTCTTCCCACATCTCTGTTTGTGTATGTTTGACCTTTTGTGTTGTCTCTGGATATATGTGTGCATTCCTATCTGATGTGTGCACAAAGCATGACTGGTGTGCAATGTGGTGTGTGTACACAGAAATCTGCGACTGACAGATATGTATAGTCCACTGTTGTTGCCAGACATGGGCTTCATTTCTGTAAGTGTGGGAGCATGTCCAGTATGACCCTTCTGTATTGAATGTGTGAATCCGTTCCAGGTAGGTTGTACTCCAGTGCAGGCATTTGTGTTCTACACCTTGAGCTAGCAACCTGTTTCTGCAGGATATCTGTAGATAGGTTGACAATAAGGAGTCACCATGGGCAAAGGATAGTGGGATACTGTAGCTAATTGTGTCTATGCTGCTTGTGCTGCATGGTTTTGGTGTTAGCAGACCTATTCAGACATATGTCCTGTTTTACACTGTGATGTATTATGTCATCAGCTACTGACAGATATACTTATTTGCTCACAGTAATTTTCTGGGGAATACAAGATGAATGAAGCTGTAGCCAGTATTGTGGTCTGCAGCCTACATATTCTTACAAACTCATGCCATTCTGGGGGGGGGAGCTGTAGACACTTGCTAATGGGTCTGTGTAAATGATCCAGCACCTTGTTACTGTGGTGGCTGAGGATCCCCTGCTTCTACATCTAGCGATATGACAGAATGGTCATATCCTGCTGTGGCCATACCTCACAGCTGTACAGATTCACACAGGTTATCCAGAGGCAGGGCTCATATATCTGGTCAGTTCCAGTCACATTGTGGTTTACGAGCAGGTTTGTAGTCACCCATTCCTGGGTTTGTAGGCAGGGATAGTATAGGCACACAGAGTTTCAGACTTTACACACTCCATGGCATCCATGCTTCTACCCCCCCCTCTGTTATTCAGTCCTTCAATCTGTAGCAGGCCAGTGCATTCTGTCACTCCTACAGTCTCAGGCTGTAAACCACTGGATTCCACTGGGGTGACAGGGTTGGTGTGCAAGGTGTTAATGGCAATAGTTTCTGTCCTTATTAATCCATTGGTGTGGATGCTGGCAGGGTGCTGCTTACAGCTAGGGACACACCTGCATGGGACACCTCTTCAGCATGCTGCATTCAGTAGGTATTCCCATACAGAAGTGGGGGTCTTACTGTACTCATTCCCAACAGCAGGGATATGACCAGTGATGAAGCTGTGGCTGAGGGTGGGGTGAGCTGAGTACATGTGTGCTATGGAAGCTTCTTGCAGCTGACTCACAGATATACGTGGGGCATTCCCCTTATGCTGGCTTGTGCGGGGGCATCAGCAGTTTCTCAGTACTTCATAACTGTGCCTTTTGTGGTCTGCCAGTGTTTGGCTACATCAGTATTCCATACTACACAGCCAACTAATGTGCTGCTAACCTGCATGTACAATTCCAGAGGTGTGTCCATTTGACAGTAACATTTTATACACTCTCTGTCTAGGGTACTTCTACCTGTGTACTGTGTGTATGTCTGGGCCCACATTCATGCCATGTCCATCTTTCAGATGGTGACAGATATTAGATCTGAACAATTAGTATGGATTACTGCTGGATTGGGTCTTGTTGGGATGCATTGTGTTTGGCACTGCAGTTGTCGGAACTTGGTCCTGTCATCAACAGTACTGGCCATAGGCCATCGGGACACAACCCTCCATGCATACATGCTGACCACTTCAACACAATATACAACGCACAACAACCTAACACACAGAGCCCTGCATATTGTACACGTGCAATCTATCTTGCTAATTTGGCCAGCAGATCTTAGGTTTTATTGACCTACATTTCAGTTTCAGACTTCTTACCCTCAGAACTAACATTCAACTGCCTGACCTGTTGTAGTCTGTCTATGTAGGTCTGAAGGGGGGCTGTTCTCCATTGCCATCAATCAGAGGCCTTAGCACAGCCTTTCTTTGTGGTCATCTACACCTGTCCTGCTGGCTGAGACTGTTGTTGGGTTTTTGAGCCTTACTGACATGCATGTGTGTGTCCTATGGACACACATTTGGCCCAGCACATGTCTTGCAGTGAGATTTGTCACCTTGTCTAGTACTGTCTACTATGCTGACACCAGTATTTCTTATGGATTTCATGCTGCATATATATATATATATATATTATCTGCTGCTATCCCATTCAGCCACCCAATTCCCTTGTATGCTCACCATAGATACAAGTGGCAGAACATACTACTCCATTCAGCAATTGATAGGGAGAGTGACTTACCTTGTGGCTGTGCCAGTATTGAGGATGGTGCTGGAGGGCTGACTATGTCAGATGCACATAGTACACTCCCTATATAGTCTCATAGCTTAAAAAATGGAACAAAAGCATTTCAGCAGGATTCAAATGAATACCAAATGCTTCCTGCAAGGTCACAACAAAGACACTTAGGTTAGATTACAGAAAATACAAGTTTTTCACAGAAAGTTGTTCAGTAGAAATCCAAATACACCAAAGATGCATCCTAGTCCTAGTGCTTCCCCACCAAACAAAAAGTATGAAGAGCTTGCATTGCAGCAAACTGCCAGACTATAATGCCTACATTGTCACTTTTAAACATGTAATGTTTTAAGCACGACCTCTGCTACACCCTGTTACATGTATTATTACATTTTCTTGCAAACATGAGAGACTGCAGTCTGTATGCCCTCCCACCACACGCATATAGACAATCAAGACTGTTGTTTCCAAAGCAGACCCTTGACAAAGCACATCTAAAATGTGTTTGGTAATTTTTTTAACTTTTGTTGTATTTAAGTATTTATTGATCCAGACCACAGAAGAAAAGTAGATCAAAGCCTAGTACACTTTGGAAACATTTGGACACTCCAATATCCAATGCCACACTAGAAAGTAAAGTAAAATAGTGCTGCATACATTCAGCACACATTCTGCAGCTGAAGTGATATGATTAATGAAAGACCACTTTTCAGTTTTTTTTTTTTTTTTTTTACTGCAGAACGATGAACACACACATACATACGTACACACACATGCATGCGCCCACACGCGTGCGCACACACACACACACACACACACACACACACACACACACACACACACACACACACACACACACCACTTTGAAGTACCTGTATATTCCCTGCAGCAGCACCAGCCAGCTTCTGAATTACACCAGCTCCTTCCCTTGCAGCAGTGAGATGAGACAGTTCCTTTCCTTGCAGCAGCAAGATGAGAGCGCCAAATATGAATTCCTGAGCTGGGAGCCAATCAGTGGCTATCTATCCAGGTATTGACTGCAGACGTTGCAGTCCAATTCCCTTCCAGTCTATGTGGTTTGTATAGACTTCTGGGCATCAGTGTGCAATGCCTTCTCATTGTAATCCGTACTGGTTAAACAGCAGTTCGGATAGGAAGCACACATGCGCAGTTCTGGTACTCGTGGCTAGTTATTCTGTTTTCCTTTTACAGCTGGGGGGTGCTGCAGTCCTGCAGCCCAATAACAGGAGCCTCCCCTGAGATAAAATGTTTTCATAAGTTCATAGGCAAGTACTACACTAGCTGCCCTTGTGAGCCTTTTTTAAGCTTAACCAATTTCCCTTTCAAAAGCAAGAATCAAACCCTGTGCCTTGTGTCTGCGAGGTAAACACCTTAACCATTATACCAACCACCCAACCCCTATTTCAGTTGCACTCAGCATTCCCTATTTGCATACTTTTCAAAAGTCACAAGACACGCCTCCACATTATGCTTCACTCCCTTCTTCCTCAGATGTGTATTGGGTTTTTAAAGTGCCTGATGTTTCATCACATCTGTTGCCGCAGACTTTGTAGAAGTTTATAATCTTTTTTCCTGCATCTCAATTAGGTGTTGGGTAGTGGCTGTGAAAGCTTTACGAATACCTAAATTATCTTTTTCCACTTTGAATGATAGCAAAGATAGCACTTGTATTCACACAGTCCAATCTAAACAGCCGAAGCATTTTCAGATTTAGAGGCCAGTCTTTTTTAACAAACATTCTCCATGATGTGAATCTATATTCACATACATATTTCGTTTTTTGCTAGCAACTTTTCCTTTTTTATGAGAGTGCCTTCCCACGCTACCACAAGGTTGCAATATATCACTCCAAGAAACTAGTTCATATACTGGGCCCAAAGAAGTCAACAACCCAAAACACATAGATCTCAGTGATCATAGTTATCAGTCACCTCATCCGCCAATAACTCATTCAAGGGTGGGGGATCTACTTAGCGTGTTGGCAGTCAGGACCCTTTCATGGGTTTTAGTTTGTAAGGAATCTAATAACTGCATTTTCTGCCTGCATTCTCTACTAGCATTATAAAGGTGGATGGGCAATAGCAATAAAACAATCTCTGGAGCTTGTTAAACTTTTTCTGACTTCTGAATTTGCATTATGCCATGCAGGTGTACTAGCTGAGATTCAGTTAGTCCACTCCATAGGAGAATGGAATCTTATTCACTGTACTAGTAACACTAAAACTCATAATATTCATTGCAAGGCAAGTTGCACCCAATTAGTTGCAGAGAAGACTTGCCACCTTCTGAGTAGACAATACTCTGCATTTCCCTTCAGCAATGTATCGCCTGTTAAACATCATCCTTCTTAAACACAACTCTCTTTCTAGTTGCCTGTCCCTTATGTTAATTTGACCACACATCTCCTTCCCACTCCTCTTTCACTGGCTGTTGTGGATAAGCACAAAATTATCATTTTGTGAAATCACTCCCCTTCAACTATTTAAATTTATTGGCCGTCCCACTATATTCCATAGACTCAGAATACAAAATTACCCACCCCTTTTCAGTCTATCTTGCTCTTTTAAAATTATTGGCTCTCCACTTAGACAGCTAAAGCTTAAGTTACCTTCTTGCTCGTATCTAACTGCTTAGTACACACTGCAGTACTTAGGATATTAACCCATTTTTTCATCTTACCTTTAAACATCTATTGCAGGTCCACCAGTTATTGGAGAGCCCACATTCTGCCTCTCAGTGGTCATCTTGGGATTAATGCTACTGTTTTCTCCTGGTAAGAGAAGAAGCACAGAGACATTATTTCCTGGAAACTGCTGATCACCAGAAAGTCTAATAAACACTTCATAGGTGACAGCTTGGAATTTGTACTTATATTCTGCTCCTGGTGATAGAAGGAGCAGAGTTCATTGATTCCTGACTGTTGCTGGTTGGGCAGTGAGTGTCTGCGCTTGACGTTCCTGATTGCTCTGTTTGCTATTCAAGGCATCCACCAGGGAAAGGCTACAACAAGCCTAGTGATGCTTCCATCCTCTGGGACAAGACTGTGGCTCACAAAACAGGCCGTGGCTTGTTTCTCATCTTGGGATTGGTGCTAATGTTTTGCTTCTGGTGAGAAAAGCATCGTAACCCAGCACAGTGAAGCTGTGGTGACACCACCACTAGTAGTAGCCAGGCAGTAGCCATGAATGCAATGCATCTATTTTCATCATTCTTGACAAGGAGATTTTTTTATTTTCAGTAAATACTGCTTGATTTGTTTCTAACTTCAGAATATCTGCCTAAATATGGCATCCTTAAATTTTCAAGATCTACATATTAAATTCCCCTCAAGTGTTTGGCAGTGCCCCATACAGGCACAGACTCCTTGAGTGACATTTTTCCTGTAAAAGCATGACTGAAATTTTACCAGTATCTAGTTGAACACAGGACAACTAGTTTGCAGTGACACATACTACCCCCAGAGTTGCAAACCCGATACTCCTGACATTGCTTTATATTCTCACTCTAGTTGCCTAATTAATAAAAAAGGGTCTGTTGCCATGGATATGAACTTTCTCACTATCTCTGTTACCATCTTGGTGGATATGGGAATCCTGAGGCAATGTAGAAATTGCCTCATGTTTACTGACAACCAGTTAATTCTCAAACAAACTGATATGGTATGTGAGAGATGTATTGACACAACGTCACTTTAGGGAAAGCAGTCAAATAAAAGGACTCCTAATGTTAATAAGGTTGTCAGTAGTACACACGCTACACTCATCACACACAGTGCAAATCAGACATATAGGCACACATATGCTTAAGCACTTTTTAGGCACTTAAATATAACCTTCCTAAACCCCAAAGACTTTCTAGACAAAGTACACATAACAAATAACCTCAGCAGTTCCAAATGCACTCTTTCAAAACAACGTCCATGACCTGAGACATATCTCCCTAGACTACATGGAGAGACATCATGGAGCTCTTGGAATATGTGTCTCAGGCTAGTATGAGCCTAGTATTGAAAAGCATTTTACCTTCTCAAAGGATGATGACACAATATGAACAAAAGATGACTGACTTTAATAATTGGCTTAGTTTCTGGTGTCATTCTAAGAGAGTGCAGTATTCGTCAGCATGGAAGGAGATGGTCAACAGACTATGCTGCTTTGGCATGGATCATCTAAACAAAACTTTCCATGTCCTAGAAGCTGTCTTCACCCTAGAGAATGTTGAAATCTGTGCGGACACTGACACATGGTTTAAAGCCATGGAAAGCATACCAATTGTGCAAGGTTATAATGCCATCCACACATTTAGACCAGCTACTATACAGACAGGGACTAAAGGTGGAGGTGACTTGATTTACATGAAAAATAAATATACCTCAAGGCTAGTCAAACAGGACAATGCACTAGAGCTGCTCCATGTTCAAATCACCTTAGGCAGAATCCAGTTCATAGGTCCCCCTCTATGATCAAGGAAACTCATACCATGTATTTACACTTAATGGAAACACTCACCATCCAACCCAATACCATATTCATGGGTGACTTTAATTACCCCACTATTAACTGGGAATCCTATACGACATCAAAAATACAGGCACAAAGATTCCTGGATTTTGTAAACACAAACTCCGTGGACCAGACTGTCAATACACCAACCAGGGATGCAGCCATACTGGATCTGGTCCTCACTAATATGGGAGAGTGCTGCACACCCCCTACTGTAATGTCTTCCCTGGTAAGGTCAGACCACAAAATGGTCTCCTCTGAAGTAAAAATAAAACCTGGAATATTCAGAAACTATTCTAGGGCTAACTTCCTTTTATTAAGTGATAACTTGGCAAAATTTCAAGCCTCCATAAACCCTTTGAACACTGCTGCCTATGCAGAACTGTTCAGAGAAACCCTGTATAAGCATGTTAATAGCTACATAAAGGTAGCTGTACCCACCCGAAAGAAGTACAGAACATACTCAAAAAAATAAACCACCCTGGTGGAATCACAAAATTAATAGGCTGTATAACAGAAGGAAGAAAATCATGGCAAAAACTAGGAGTTGCAGCACCCAGCAGGATAAAAGCACTCTCATCAAACTAAACAAACAACACAGAGGACAAGTAAAGTCTACCAACATCAGTTTGAGGTACATTTGACCTCCCATTCCAAGAACAACCACTAGGCATTCTTTAGCTATGTCTGCAAGCTCAAAGGCAATACACAGTTGTGTGCAGGGCTCATTGTAAATGGAGACACCTATACTGAGCCAGACGATACAGCAAACTTACTGGCAGAAAAATGCAGCTCCAACTTTACCCCTCTCTCCCCCTCAAACTTCCCTCAGGAAATGCCATCAAATATAACTCCCTCTGCTGTCAATAAGGAACAGGCCCTTAATGCTCTGTCTAAGGCCAAAAATGCTACATCACTGGGGCCCTGACAATATCCCAGGATGCCTTCTAAAAAGCTTGAAACATGACCTATCATACCATCTGGAATTGCTGTTTATTATAGCCTGTAAACAGGCTTCATGCCTCATGAATAGAGAACAGTAACAGTCATCGCTCTGCACAAAGGTGGACCATTTACAGACCCTGGAAACTACAAGCCATGGAAAGAATTATGATAGAAGTGATCAAAAGTTATATAGTAAACCTCCAGAGACTGGATCCAACCCAGTTAGGTTTCATTAAGAGCAGGTCACGCCTACTCAACCTGGTGAACTTCTTTGAGACGGTGACCAAAGCAATGGATGAGGATAAAATGGTTAACACTAACTACCTTGACCTGGCCAAGGCATTGACACAATACCCTACTCAGGGACAGAATCAAGAGATTAGGTAACCCTTATGTCACCTGGTGGATAGCCAATTGGCTCACAGACGAGATATAGCTAGTTAGAATTGGGGAGTCTACCACTACAAAGAGCCCAGTTACAAGTGGAGTCCCTCAGGGATTGGTCCTTGGACCGCTCCTTTTTGGTATTTACTTCTCTGAAGTCAAGGCCAATGTCAATGGTTGTTGTCTGACTAAATTTGCAGATGATTGCAAATTAGGAGCTGTCATTGAATCTCACACTGACAGAAATGTTCTCCAGGAAGGGCTGACTCAGACAAACAACTGAATAAAGAGCCATGGACTAAAACCAAATACCAAGAAATGCATAATAATAGCCTTTGGGAAGACATCCACCCCTGGTAACTATCATATTGATAACACACCCCTTAGAATTGACCCAGTAGTCAGGGACTTGGGGGCACGCATAGATAGTAATCTAGCCTTTGATCATCACTGGTCTACAGTAGTGAGGAAATCATTCTATGTTGTACAATTTATAAATAAAGGTATGGCATCTAAATCCAAGGCAGTCACTGTTTCACTGTATTTGGAATTCATCAGACCTAACAGCTTTATATATTATTTATTCTATTTATTTGAGATTTGATGACCAGGTTAGTCTGATTAGGCAGAAGCCCTTTTTCAGAGGATGCCTGGGGATAAAAGCTCCACAAGTGATTACAAAATAAGTAGTACAGTAAGTACAAAGATAGAGAATATCTGAAAAGTACAATGTTACAAAAACAATAAGCTAAACAAGGTCTACTCTAAGTTATGTAATAAATTACAGAGATACAGTAAGATCACAGCTGTAGGTATACAAAATATTTACATAAGAAATTATATACAATCATGCACAACTGAAATTGAGCAGTACAACCCCTGTAGGTGTGGGATAGGGTAAGAGTGAGAGAGGAGCTGTAACAGAGACAGGACTGGAGGAACCGGGGTTTACTTACATAGGAACTTAGGAAGGAGGTAGGTGTGGATTAGTAATTGGTTGTGAAGTGGTGAAGAGTTGAGATTTAGCTTGGGAGTAGACAAGAGAGAAAAAGAAGGTTTGAGTGTGAGAAGGTTATGAGATGTAAGAGCACACCGGGAGGGTGGTTACGGAATTAGTTCCAAAGGCGGGTATGGGACTAAGCAGGCAATTACAGAGGGTGATTACAGTGACAGATCCAATAATTATTCAGATTTTTTGACAGCAGCCTTGACTTTTTGTGGGTAGATAATATTCCTGAGTTCTAAAGGAAGTTTGTCCAAGCTAGAGCAAGGAAGTAGCACACAATGCCCCCTTTGGTATGTACCTAACCAGGCATATCCAAACAACTGAAACATCCACAGAGCTTCCTCACTAAAATAAAACAGAGCATAAGTAAAATATCCTATACAGACCGCCTGAAGGCCCTATCCTTGTATTCTGTCTCCTACAGGCTTTTGAGGGGAGATCTATGCCTGGCATACAGATCATTGTCAGATCCCACTCTGATGGACCTCCTGCATATCCACAGAACAAACAGCACCAGAATTACCCATTCTAAAGACTTAAACCTTGCCTGTGATATAAACAGGACCTGCTAGGGAGATAGGTATGTATCCCAGAGACTACCCTGTCTCTGGAACAGGCTCTCCATCCATGTGAAGCAGAGTTGTTCCCTTACCCATTTCAAGTGCAACTTGGACAATTGGATGGGAAACCAGAAATCCATCCCTGGTTTAGTACCTATGTCTCTAATGGACACAGGCAATCTGTAAATGGTTCATCTCTCAGACCCCTGCTTACACTTATCATGGGTATCAGAACTTGTCAGATTTTTGGGATGTATGGCTTCTTAAAAAGGCCCTTGTGGTTGTTAGCCTAGTAAATACTTATGAACCTCTGAACATATTTAATGTGAAGTTGCATAACCGAGCAGGATAATTTTTCCATCTGTTTAGAGGGAAATGTGTAAAGAACCACACTGCATCTGGATCAATGGGTGACTAAACATTTAAAAATTAGATAGACTGTATTAACATATTGTGAAGAAATTATTGATTTTAAGTATTTAGCAATGGTACAGCTGCCAATAACTGATCAAGTGGAGAGGTGAGACTCATGCAAGCCCTACATAATTTTATATCAGGGACAATCATGGGGCTCACTTGAATCATACCATCAGTGCTATGATATTATCAGAATAGATGCTTGACTGGCATAAAAAAGATAATTCTATTAGTCCCCAGCTAACTTTTTCCACATAATGAATAGTATGTGTCCCATAAGCAGATCCAGGGTTTCCAATAAATGCTGAACTCTACTTGGCCAATGCGCAATGAAATTAGAAGGGAAAAGCTTGAAGTATGCAATGCAATATGGGAAGATAAATTTAATCATAAACTAAACTCAGTTCTTCTAATTGATAAGTTATGTGTCTTAAAAACTGTTTGTGTAATAATTTTAATAACATCTTGAAGGTAGCTACAAAACCCAGCCAAGTTTGAAGTGTTACTGTATAATACTTTGAACTTCGGTATTACATCATAGGCAATCCAATCCAAATCACACTAACTATAGATGAAAAACATGTATTGCTTAGCCATGCTTTGGAAATAGAGCTTAAAAACAAGCGTGACATCCATAAACATTAGGGTGCCTGCAAAATATCCCAGATTAGGGTAAAAAGGTCAGACAAACCATTTAGTAAAACCTACAAGAAAGACTCCACAAAGCTTGAGTCTTCACAGTGTAATACTTTATAAATCTCCTGTAGTCGAAGTCCATGGGACATATGCAAATGAACTAAAAGAGATTCCACTTTTTTAGCTACATGATTTCTGATTGTGCATAACTTTTTTTTTTACTTTTTAACGTTTTTACTTTTGTATTCAGGTCATTAAAACTAAACCCTAGAGTAGCTACAGCCACTCCCAAGTATCTTAAGAAAGAAGGTTCACAAGTTAGGTTATAAATCTCATAAAAAGTGATTGGGGAGTGAAAGTTGCCTGAAAGTAAAATGACTTTGCAGGATTAATTCCATAACCTGGAATTCTTTTTCAGTTCTGCAAAAGGTCCCAAAATCACTGGGATAATTACTGTAGAGTTTGGTAGCAGACATAGGTGGTCATCCAGAAAAAGAGCTAATTGTCCATTCTGGGCTTTATTTTAGTTAGCAGGCAGATTTTCTTGCTGGTTGAGCCTTAATGTAATTGCCAAAAACTTTGTAACAAGAAGAAAACATAAAGGAGCCATTCATTATCCTTATTGGCCTCCTTTGCTAATAATAAGGTTGCAGATTACACAGTAAATAGAGCCTGAAGTGCATTCATTAAACCATATGGAAGATTAAACATTATAAGCACATAAGAATTAGAGCCTGAAATGCATTCATTAAACAATATGGACGATTAAACATTCTAAGCACATAACAGTTATAGGGCCAAATCACATTATCAAATACTTCTTGGCATCTGTTGGCACAGTTACCCATGCCTGTTAAATTGCTGACTCATCTCTATTATTTATTTATTTATTTTTGTTTACATGAATTGCAGGGCTTTTCAAACTAATATTCTTTATCCGGTTCTGGATAACCCTAGTACTATTGGCAACTTAACAAACAGGGCACCTCTTGGACTTTCAGAACAACTCACTGAAATTTCAGTTAAAAACACAAGTCTCCTGCACCAAGAGTTCCTAAAAGTACAGCTATGAAAGAATCAATTATAGGACCCTAATAGAATCGATACTCTTAACTGCCTGGCACTCAGGTTTATTCAATCATGAAGTCAATCTTTGACACAACACTTTGCATGATTTACTTTTTCACAACCTTGAAGCCACAGTTAATTATAAGCAAAGTTCACCTGAAAATATATTTCCTCTCTGGTGGAATTTGGATTTTCATAAACCATATAAAAAAAGCAAAAGGAATATACAATTAACAAGAAACAATAGTAGCAAGCAAGAGAATTGTTATAACATCAGTAGATCAAGTAAAAGGAAAAGTATTCTGGTGAAAATACATTTTGAAAACAAACTTGTTGTGGATACTAATATTGACAAGATTTTATAAGTATATTAATGGTATCAACAATTCTTATCAGCCATTATAAAATCTGAAGGCAGTATAGTAAATCATCCCATGAAAGTAGCTCATCTGTTCAACTAATGCTATGCAAAACTGTTTACTGTTTGATCTAATTTTCACAGATTATCAACTAACATTGTAATTCCTGACATTTCAGTTTATCCTATTCTATTTCAGCAGATGATAGAAGGAGCTTTTAGTAAATTAAAGAATCATTGCCTACTGACGCTGATTCAGTCGCCTCTGCGTAGTTACTAACAATTAAAAACACTGTACTAGCAATATTACACCTAATATTTCCAAGCTATTACAAACAGGTATTGTTCCCATGTCTTAGAAAGGATCTACTATAACATCAATATATAAAAAAGGTAATAAAAAATGTTGACAGCTATAGACCTATTAGCCTCAGTTCTGTTCTGGACAAATGCTTAGAAAGCTGCATTACTGAAATACTGGGGGACAATAACACAGATATCACCATTTTGGACTTAGATCAACATGATTTTGTGAAGGCTAGACATATGTTGACAAATTTATTAAGTTGTTATGGCCACACTTCTGAGGCACTTGATCTAGGTATCTCATAAGGAACAATTGTATTAGACTTAGCCAAAGCCTTTAGCTCTCTTCCTCACCATGGAATCTTCAAAGCCTTATCCAGGCTAAAGTCAATATATTCCTGGGAAAATTAATTGTGTCACAGTTAACTGACATATCTCAGTGCATAACCATACAAGGAATATGCTCCTAGTCTCTTTCTAAGTAACTTAGACTTCCACAAGGCTCATAGGTTCAAAGCTTCATAGGCAGGTACTAGGTAGCTGCCCTTGTGGGGCATTTTAAGCCTGGCCGCTTTCCCTTTTTGTGCTCAAATCAACCTATCCCATTTGATCAGAGATTGGCCTTACCCATCCCATGGTCAATAATTGTATATTACCCCTAATAAGAATAAATGAGATTATACCATAGATTATTTGAGGGGAACCAGTGCCTGGGATAAAACATTTATGAGCTTTCTCTGTCCATTAATAATACAGGTGGCAGTCATGGGGTAAATTTTATGTTTCCCATCTATAGATCCAAGTTACACTTGAATATGGACATGGATCAACTTTGTTTTATGGGGATGAGAGCAGAAGCATCCTCTGCAAGATATACCTGTCCCTCCAAACCATTCTGTTGATGTTGCAGAACAGGTTTGCATCCATTCACTGAGTATTTCTGATGCCATCTGACTTACTGATGTGTAGTAAATTCATCAGTATTGGGTTTGAGGATGCCTTGTATGCCAGACACAGGTCACCTCTTAGCAGTCTGTAGGATACCAAGTATAGTGATAGGGCTTTGAATCAGTCCATGTGAGACATGTTGTTTAGGCCTTCTGTCATTTTAACAAGGTATCTGTGTGCATTTCAGTTGTTACATGTGTCTAGATAAATGCCAAAGAGGGCATTATATTTAATGATTGGCCTAATGAGAGCTGAGTAAAGAGGAGTGATGACATCCCTCTATCTATACACAATTACTTTCTTTATAATCTTTGCAATACAGAAGAACTTTCTCACAACAATTGGCACATGTTAGTCAAATGTGAGGTCACTGTCCACATAAGTTCTCAAATCACAAACAATTGGATCAAGTCTAAAGGGTATATTTTCAAAGTGGTAGTTCCTCAGGGTAAATGACTTCCCAAAGGATACAGTAATGCATTGTCTGGCAATTAGTTTTAGTCTGCGATTTTGATACTGGTTAATTATTTGTGAGAAACCTTCCTGCTGGATGGCTAAGTAATTTAAGGATTTAATGGCTGCTCCTAGATTGCAGTTGTCTTCAAACTTAGTCATCCAAAGCCATTTGGTATTGACTTTTAGGTTCATAGGTTCATAGGTTCATACTAGGCTATCTGCCCAAGGGCATTTATAAGCCTAGCCCATAGTTATTTGGCTTTCGCCACCCCTTTAGTTTGAATAAAACTATGCCTATTATTTTGCTGTGCCTCTGTCAAGCAGTGACACTGAAGTAATCCCTGGGGTATATCTGCGATCTCCCATCCATTGGTCAAGATTCCTCTTGAACAAGGCCAGCGAGGTGCTCTGCCTCACATGTACCGGGATTTTGTTCCACAGCATAGGGAGTCTCTGGGTGATGAATCTGTCCCTCCAGCATGTTCTATTAATAACCGTGTCAAGGTTTAAGTCTCCGCCCTTGTGGTTCTGAGGGATCTAGATTTTTGAGGTGAAGCATATTCATCAAATCTGGGTTTGACATGGCCTTATATGTCAGGCACAGGTCACCTCTGAGCAAGCGGTATGAGACTGAATAGAGCTGGAGTTCTTTCAGTCGGGCAGCATAAGACATATTTTTGAGACCCTTTATCCTTTTGGTGAGGAACTTTTGGGGCCTTTCCAGCTGCTGCAGGTGTCGGGTCAGATACATTCCGAATGGGGCATTGTACTCAATCATAGGTCTAATGAGTGATGAGTACAGGGGGACAATGACCTCCCTTGATCTAGATGTGAATCCCTTCATGATCAGGTGGGCAATGTAGAAGGTTTTCCTAACTACTTTAACAACATGAGTGTCAAACGAAAGGCAACTGTCAACCTGGGTCCCCAGATCCCTGATGACTTCTTCTGTGCTCAGTGGATTGCCACCTATATGGTAGCTAGGGGTAACCTTGTTTTTCCCGAAGGGTATGACTATGCATTTCTTGGCATTTAACTTTAGGCCATGGCTCTGGCACCAGTTATCTGTTTCTGTGTGGCCCTTCTGAAGGATATCTGTGTCAGATGTGTTTTCGACTATGGCGCCCAGTTTGCAGTCATCTGCAAACTTTGTCAGCCATAACCCTCCTGCGTTTGCTTGTACTTCAGAAAAGTAGATGCCGAACAAGAGTGGACCCAGGACTGAGCCCTGTGGGACACCACTTGTGACAGGCTTTGAGTCTGACATGGCTCCAGCAACTCTGATCCTGTGGGTTCTGTCACTTTGCCAGTTTGCAACCCATCTTGTGATGTATGGGTTTACATTCAAGCTGATGAGTTTTTCGATGATACCTGAGTGGGGTATTGTGTCGAAGGCCTTTGCCAGGTCAAGGTAGGCTGTATGGACTGCCTTTCCCTCATCAATGGCCTTGGTGACTGTCTCGAAAAAGTCAACCAAGTTTAAAAGGCATGATCTGCCTTTGACAAAGCCAAACTGGGTTGGATCCAAAGTCTGCAAGTTCCCTATGTCTTTATTTATGAGTTCCATTATGATCCTCTCCATGGCTTTGCAGATAAGGCTTGTCAAGCTAATGGGACGGTAATTTCCAGGGTCAGTGGAGGCACCGCCCTTGTGAAGTGGGACCACAGTCGCCGCGCCACTCCTTGGGTACGTATCCAGAGGTGAGGCTAAGATTAAACAGCTGTCCTAACTGCGGGTTTAATTCCTCATTGAGTTTGTGGAGCACACAGCCGGGGACACCATCCGGTCCCATGGATGCTGTGTTTTTGCTTTGGAGAGAGCAGTTCTCACCTGGGCGTTGGAGATGTTTGGGGGCTACAATCCTCTGGTATAGATATCTCTCCTTTTGGGGGAGAAGTTTGCACTGAACCTGTCAGCCAGTATGTTGGCAATGTGTGTAGGTTCAGTAATCTTCACATCATTTTGAACTAATTCTGAGCATATCTGGGAGTTTCCTCCTAGGTTTCTAACATAGCTAAAGAAGGCCTTATGATTGTCTTTTGAGTCCTTGGCGATTTTTCTCTCAAAATTTGCCTTGGATGATTTTATGAGAGCTCTTAGTTTTTTACTTATAATGATCAAATGTGTCTTACCTTTCAAGGATTTTGCTCTATCTTGTAGTAGCTTCCTCCTTTTGTTGTAGAGCTTGTTTATGGCTGGGGTCCACCAGACTGGACGCTTGCCTTTGGTACAAAGAGTCTTAGTTTTGTTTGGGATTGCCTGATCCATGCAGTCCTGTAGGTGCTGGTAGAAGGCATTTGTAAGTGATTCAGCGGTTTGAGTAATGTTTGCCACTGGCTCAGGGGCCTTAAAGGAGACCACACTAGTTTTTAGAAGTTTGAAGTCGGCTTTTGAGAAGTTTTTCACTGTGGTCTTTTTTATTTCAGGTGGGGCGGGATGAGGACCTCCAGCGAGATTAGTTTATGATCTGATCTCACCAGTGAGGGTATACTTCGGTGTTGAACATTGTGATCCCATGTTCGTGATGATGAGATCAAGTATGTTTTCTCCTCTTGTGGGGATGGTGACTAGTTGTTCCATGGCATTTGAGTTTATGAACTCCAGGAACCTTTGGGCTAGAGTGTTTGGGCTTGAGTAGTGTTCCCAGTCTATATTAGGGTAGTTGAAGTCACCTAGTATGATGGTGTTTGGAGATACATTTATCCCCTCCAATGTTTTCAGGAAGGCCATGTGAGGTTCCTGAGTTTGAGAGGGTGGCCTGTAACATGCTACAAATTGCAGAGCAGTCTTGCTTATGGTTAATTGCACCTGGATGGTCTCCGATGCATTGTGCATTGTCACCAACCTTGAGGTGTGGGTGTCCTTTATGAATATGGACACCCCCCCTCCTTTCTTGGTGTTGTCCGGATTTTGGGGCCGGAACGCATGATATGAGGTGAAACCCGATAGTGCTGGGGTGCTCTCAGGAGCCTTGAACCAGGTTTCTGTCACAGCACAGACATCGATGAGAAGGGCCTCGAGTGCGTGCATCTTGAGATTGAGACTTCTGGCATTGAGCAGCATTACCCTTAGTTTTTTTCCTTTTTTGTGTTCTAGGGTGGTAGGTTTAGAATTTGAGCCTTGCCTAAAAAAGGCACTATGGGGGTGGCAAGAGCCTTTGCCAATATCCGGAAGCCTAGGGGTGACAGGTGCAAGCCGTCCCTTGCGAAGCAGCGTGGCTTGTCCAGCATGTCATCCCAGGCAGACAGACATTGGATCCCCTTTGAATGACACCAGAATTTAAGCCAATTATTAAAGCTGATCATCTTATCATTGTATTGTGGCATCATTCTAGGTGAAGGTAGGATACTGCTCAAGGTCAGGGTCATACCTGCCTGGGCTACATAATCAGAGAGCTCCTCAATGTCTCTTTTCATGTAGTCCAAGGAGGTACTTCTCAGGTCGTTGACACCAGCGTGGACAATGACTGAGTCGTACTTGTACCTGCTGTTGAGAGACCTGAGTGCTTGCGTTATGTGGCGGATTCTAGCGCCCGACAGGCAGCTTACTGTGACCTTCTCCTTACTCAGTCTGGTGAGCGGGGCGTCAGTGTGTCTGACTATGGAGTCACCTATGACAAGTATGTTTGGTGTTGTATTTGGCCTTAAGGGCAGTGACTGCTTTGCACACTGATTTTGTTGTTTATGTGTTGTTTGTGTGGTGTATTGAGTTTGCAGTTGCTTGGGTGTCTGCTTTGGAGGCCTCTGCTGTTTAGGTAAATTTTTACTCAGAGCCTCCAAGTATGTCTTAGTGTGTTTATGTGTTTGATTCAGTGGTGTGGTTGAGTTATGTGAGACTGGTATTGTGGTGTGTGTAGTTGCCTTCTCCTCCTGCCTGGTCTTGCCAGTCCTGAGTTGAGAGAGCTCAGCCTCCAGTCTGGCTAATTAGCTGCATCTCTCACAAGTGTTAGTGTTACGTGGGAGGAGGAGTGGGTTGTCCATGTACATGAGGCAATTGTAACATTGTCTCAGAATTCCCAGATTCACCAACTGGGCAGGAGAGGATGCCAGCATCTGACCCTTTGACATGCTAGAAAGAATTATGAGTTGGTATGAGACAGAAAAGTAGTGGGCTTAGCAGGGGAGTGGGCACTCCTGGGGGGGTTTGCTAGTGAGAGATTTGTATAATATAGTAGTGCTTGACCTGCAAAGAGAATGCTTATAAGATAAGGGATATGCTTATAAGACAAGTGCTGAGCTTTTTGAGAAGAAAAAGCTATTTGGAACAAGTGCTGCACTTTTTAGTGTAGGTGTACCTGTTTAGGCTCCTAACAGAGCAGTTCTAAGGGAAAAATTGAAGAACAGACTTTCTGGAGCCAGAAAGAGTTTAACCTTGTTTAACCGGCGCTGCCCGATGCTGCTCTAGTGGCAACTCCGCGCTAAAGCACGTTAAAGCGTGCTTGATAGCAGGGGCTGGAAAGAAGCAGGAATAGACCCAAAAGGGACAATAAAACTACAGTTTCAAGTCAGTAACCACCTCTACGGGGCAGGAAGCTGCTCAATGTTATTCACTGCCACTGATCAACAGAGAGACCCTCCTTCAGCCCAAGCAAAATGGCCTCACAGAACCTTTCAAACAGTTCAGGAACAGCAAGCCTGTAACTGAACTTTTTAACTCTCAGAAAAGTGGGAAAAAGCAAGATTTTTTTTTTTTTACAGAGATAGCAGAGGTTCACAAGTAATATCAAGTTATAACAGTGCAGTAAATGACCCCACACAAGAGTGCTAGGTCAAGGACAGAAAATATGCAAGTTTTAAGAAAAAAACGATTTAAAATTAAGTGCAAACAGGAAATTCAGCAAACAGATTTTAGTTGTGCTCTAAATACAGCTACTAATACAGAAATCAAGTTTAACAAGCCAGAAAATGCTCAAGCTAGGCAGCTATGCAGAAAAACTTAGCAAATAAACAGAGAAAAATACTTAAAATCTCAAACGTGGCTCCCTTCTTCTCTCAGCGTTTTTTCCTCTTGGAGGGTGCTTCACCAACAGCCAACAAGCCTGAAGACGCCCAAACCACGAGGCAACTAGGTTTTAAGAGAGGAAGATGAAGGAGTTATGGAAATGACCCCTAGTGGCCAATAAAACTACAGTTTCAAGTCAGTAACCACCTCTATGGGGGGCAGGGAAGCTGCTCAATGTTAGTCACTGCCACTGATCAACAGAGAGACCCTCCCTCAGCCCAAGCAAAAATGGCCTCACAGAAACTTTCAAACAGTTCAGGAACAGCAAGCCTGTAACTGAACTTTAACTCTCAGAAAAGTGGGGAAAAAAGCAAGATTTTTTTTTTGTTTTGTTTTTTACAGAGATAGCAGAGGTTCACAAGTAATATCAAGTTATAACAGTGCAGTAAATGACCCCACACAAGAGTGCTAGGTCAAGGACAGAAAATATGCAAGTTTTAAGAAAAAACGATTTAAAATTAAGTGCAAACAGGAATTTCAGCAAACAGCTTTTGGTTGTGCTCTAAATACAGCTACTAATGCAGAAATCAAGTTTAACAAGCCAGAAAATGCTCACGCTAGGCAGCTATGCAGAAAAACTTAGCAAATAAACAGAGAAAAAATACTTAAAATCTCAAAAGTAGCTCCCTTCTTCTCTCAGCGTTTTTTCCTCTTGGAGGGTGCTTCACCAACAGCCAACAAGCCTGAAAAGATGCCCAAACCACGAGACAACTAGGTTTTAAGAGAGGAAGATGAAGGAGTTATGGAAATTACCCCTAGTGGCCAATAAAACTACAGTTTCAAGTCAGTAAACCACCTCTATGGGGGGCAGGGAAGCTGCTCAATGTTAGTCACTGCCACTGATCAACAGAGAGACCCTCCCTCAGCCCAAGCAAAAATGGCCTCACAGAAACTTTCAAACAGTTCAGGAACAGCAAGCCTGTAACTGAACTTTTTTAACTCTCAGAAAAGTGGGAAAAAAGCAAGATTTTTTTTTTTTTTGCTTTTGTTTTTTACAGAGATAGCAGAGGTTCACAAGTAATATCAAGTTATAACAGTGCAGTAAATGACCCCACACAAGAGTGCTAGGTCAAGGACAGAAAATATGCAAGTTTTAAGAAAAAAAACTATTTAAAATTAAGTGCAAACAGGAAATTCAGCAAACAGCTTTTGGTTGTGCTCTAAATACAGCTATTAATACAGAAATCAAGTTTAACAAGCCAGAAAATGCTCAAGCTAGGCAGCTATGCAGAAAAACTTAGCAAATAAACAGAGAAAAAATACTTAAAATCTCAAAAGTGGCTCCCTTCTTCTCTCAGCGTTTTTTCCTCTTGTAGGGTGCTTCACCAACAGCCAACAAGCCTGAAAAGATGCCCAAACTACGAGGCAACTAGGTTTTAAGAGAGGAAGATGAAGGAGTTATGGAAATGACCCCTAGTGGCCAATAAAACTACAGTTTCAAGTCAGTAACCAAGTCTATGGGGGGCAGGGAAGCTGCTCAATGTTAGTCACTGCCACTGATCAACAGAGAGACCCTCCCTCAGCCCAAGCAAAAATGGCCTCACAGAAACTTTCAAACAGTTCAGGAACAGCAAGCCTGTAACTGAACTTTTTTAACTCTCAGAAAAGTGGGAAAAAAGCAAGATTTTTTTTGTTTTTGTTTTTTACAGAGATAGCAGAGGTTCACAAGTAATATCAAGTTATAACAGTGCAGTAAATGACCCCACACAAGAGTGCTAGGTCAAGGACAGAAAATATGCAAGTTTTAAGAAAAAAACGATTTAAAATTAAGTGCAAACAGGAAATTCAGGAAAACAGCTTTTGGTTGTGCTCTAAATACAGCTACTAATACAGAAATCAAGTTTAACAAGCCAGAAAATGCTCAAGCTAGGCAGCTATGCAGAAAAACTTAGCAAATAAACAGAGAAAAAATACTTCTAACCCAAAGATTCCTGGAGTTCATAAACTCAAATGCCATGGAACAACTAGTCACCATCCCCACAAGAGGTGAAAACATACTTGATCTCATCATCACGAACATGGGATCAAAATGTTCAACACCGGAAGTATACCCCTCACTGGTGAGATCAGATCATAAACTAATCTCGCTGGAGGTCCTCATCCCGCCCCCACCTGAAACAAAAAAGACCACAGTGAAAAACTTCTCAAAAGCCGATTTCACACTTCTAAAAACTAGTGTGGTCTCCTTTAAGGCCCCTGAGCCAGTGGTAAACATTACTCAAACCGCTGAATCACTTACAAATGCCTTCTACCAGCACCTACAGGACTGCATGGATCAGGCAATCCCAAACAAAACTAAGACTCTCTGTACCAAAGGCAAGCATCCAGTCTGGTGGACCCCAGCCATAAACAAGCTCTACAACAAAAGGAGGAAGCTACTACAAGATAGAGCAAAATCCTTGAAAGGTAAGACACCTTTGATCATTATAAGTAAAAACTAAGAGCTCTCATAAAATCATCCAAGGCAAATTTTGAGAGAAAAATCGCCAAGGACTCTAAAGACAATCATAAGGCCTTCTTTAGCTATGTTAGAAACCTAGGAGGAAACTCCCAGATATGCTCAGAATTAGTTCAAAATGATGTGGAAATTACTGAACCTACACACATTGCTAACATACTGGCTGACAGGTTCAGTGCAAACTTCTCGCCTCCCCAAAAGGAGAGATATCTATTCCAGAGGATTGTAGCCCCCAAACATCTCCAACGCCCAGGTGAGAACTGCCCTCACTAAGGCAAAAACACAGCATCCATGGGACGGATGGTGTCCCCGGCTGTGTGCTTCATGAACTCAACGAGGAATTAAACCCACAGTTAGGACAGCTGTTTAATCTTAGCCTCACCTCAGGATATGTACCCAAGGAGTGGCGCATGGCGACTGTGGTCCCACTTCATAAGGGCGGTGCCTCCACAGACCCTGGAAATTACCGCCCATTAGCTTGACAAGCCTTATCTGCAAAGCCATGGAGAGGATCATAATGGAACTCATAAATAAAGACATAGGGAACTTGCAGACTTTGGATCCAACCCAGTTTGGCTTTGTCAAAGGCAGATCCTGCCTCTTAAACTTGGTTGACTTTTTCGAGACAGTCACCAAGGCCATTGATGAGGGAAAGGCAGTCCATACCGCCTACCTCGACCTGGCAAAGGCCTTGACACAATACCCCACTCAGGTATCATCGAAAAACTCATCAGCTTGAATGTAAACCCATACATCACAAGATGGGTTGCAAACTGGCTAAGCGACAGAACCCACAGGGTCAGAGTTGCTGGAGCCATGTCAGACTCAAAGCCTGTCACAAGTGGTGTCCCACAGGGCTCAGTCCTGGGTCCACTCTTGTTCGGCATCTACTTTTCTGAAGTACAAGCAAACACAGGAGGGTTATGGCTGACAAAGTTTGCAGATGACTGCAAACTGGGCCATAGTCGAAAACACATCTGACACAGATATCCTCCAGAAGGGCCTCACAGAAACGGATAACTGGTGCCAGAGCCATGGCCTGAAGTTAAACGCCAAAACATGCATAGTCATACCCTTCGGGAAAAACAAGGTTACCCCTAGCTACCATATAGGTGACAATCCACTGAGCACAGAAAAAGTCATCAAGGATCTGGGGACCCAAGTTGACAGTAGTCTTTCGTTTGACACTCATGTTGCTAAAGTAGTTAGTAAAACCTTCTATATCGCCCACCTGATCATGAAGGGATTCACATCTAGATCAAGGGAGGTCATCGTCCCCCTGTACTCATCACTCATTAGACCTATGATTGAGTACAATGCCCCGTTCGGAATGTATCTGACCAGACACCTGATGCAGCTTGAAAAACCCCAAAAGTTCCTCACCAAAAGGATAAAGGGTCTCAAAAATATGTCTTATGCTGCCCGACTGAAAGAACTCCAGCTTTATTCAGTCTCATACCGCTTGCTCGGAGGTGACCTGTGCCTGACATATAAGGCCATGTCAAACCCAGATTTGATGAATATGCTTCACCTCAAAAAATCTAGATCCCTCAGAACCACAAGGGCGGGAGACTTAAACCTTGACACGGTTATAAATAGAACGTGCTGGAGGGACAGATTCATCACCCAGAGACTCCCTATGCTGTGGAACAAAATCCCGGTACATGTGAGGCAGAGCACCTCGCTGGCCTTGTTCAAGAGGAATCTTGACCAATGGATGGGAGATCGCAGATATACCCCAGGGATTACTTCAGTGTCACTGCTTGACAGAGGCACAGAAAAATGATAGGCATAGTTTTTATTCAAACTAAAGGGGTGGCGAAAGCCACATAACTATGGGCTAGGCTTATAAATGCCCTTGGGCAGATAGCCTAGTATGAACCTATGAACCTATGAACCTATGAAAAGTGGCTCCCTTCTTCTCTCAGCGTTTTTTCCTCTTGGAGGGTGCTTCACCAACAGCCAACAAGCCTGAAAAGATGCCCAAACCACGAGCCAACTAGGTTTTAAGAGAGGAAGATGAAGGAGTTATGGAAATGACCCCTAGTGGCCAATAAAACTACAGTTTCAAGTCAGTAAACCACCTCTATGGGGGGCAGGGAAGCTGCTCAATGTTAGTCACTGCCACTGATCAACAGAGAGACCCTCCCTCAGCCCAAGCAAAAATGGCCTCACAGAAACTTTCAAACAGTTCAGGAACAGCAAGCCTGTAACTGAACTTTTTTAACTCTCAGAAAAGTGGGAAAAAAGCAAGATTTTTTTTTTTTTGTTTTTGTTTTTTACAGAGATAGCAGAGGTTCACAAGTAATATCAAGTTATAACAGTGCAGTAAATGACCCCACACAAGAGTGCTAGGTCAAGGACAGAAAATATGCAAGTTTTAAGAAAAAAAACGATTTAAAATTAAGTGCAAACAGGAAATTCAGCAAACAGCTTTTGGTTGTGCTCTAAATACAGCTACTAATACAGAAATCAAGTTTAACAAGCCAGAAAATGCTCAAGCTAGGCAGCTATGCAAAAAAACTTAGCAAATAAACAGAGAAAAAATACTTAAAATCTCAAAAGTGGCTCCCTTCTTCTCTCAGCGTTTTTTCCTCTTGGAGGGTGCTTCACCAACAGCCAACAAGCCTGAAAAGACCTTTTTTACTTCAGAAAAGAAGATGCCAAACAGGAGAGGCTTGGTTCTTGGATCAACATAATTTAATATTGTATTTGCTTCTATTCCTAGATCTAAGACATGCTTGATAAATTAGTATGCAGATGATTTTTAAGATGGAGTTCATTGCACAAAATGAATCTGATACTGAACATTTAAATTCTTATGAGACAGATCAGTGAGTGGGCACGCAGCATAGGTATACATTTTATTTATGATAAATGTAATATAATGTATTTTGGAAAGGCCACAATTCATTCACCCTCTGTGTCTAGCAGAACATCCACTAAAGGATTAATTCTATGTAAAGAGCTGGGAATAGCCAGGGCCACTAATCTTTCCTTTGAAGCACAGGATCAGTTAATAAGCAATATAACTATGTGTCTAATGGGGTATATGTTTGAAAATCTTGGCACAAGGACTGAGATGCATCTTATATTACTTTATGAAACATATATTTGGCCAGTCTTGGAATACAATACATTTTTTTGTATATACAATGCCGGTCAGTTGAATATCTTGCAAGAGTACAAAGGAAATTCACCAAGAAGATTTACTTCACAAAGATGGTGGTTAAAATAATAGATGCAAATATCTCAGTGTATTTACTATTCCTTATCAATACATCTAGGATAAGTTAATATTTGCCTACGAAGTATTTCATGACCCTAATTTTAAAACTATCTTGGGCATACAAATTTGCAACTAGTTTAACACTGAGGCATCAGGCTATGAATCTTTGATTTATGTACTATGGAGAGGACACAATTACGTTGCTCTTACTTAACTCAGAGATTGATAATATTATGGAATAAATTACCACTTCATATTAGTGACAGTAAGAACTTATAAACCTTTAAGAGGCAACTGGATTTGTGTGCTGGTGACAAGGTGCTCAACCCAGAAATCTTGGAATCAGTGATCCTAGGTGACCAAATGACCTTAACTCTGGTACACAACTTTTGAACTTATGAATTGAGGTTTCTCACACACACACACACACACACACACACACACACACACACACACACACACACACACACACACACACACACACACACACACACACACACACACACACACACACACACACACACACACGCCCCACTCCCATTAACAACACTCACAGTATTAACAGTATATATACCTATATACTTACTCTAAACCTCAACACTCACAAGCATTGCATTCTTGTGCACTTAAATCATACCTCTTATGATGCTGGCTTATTCACAAACACTTCATACTTCTCGAATACCATATCTGGGGTCACTACCACTCCATTCAATCAACATGACATGTATGTACGTTCACAGATAAAATGGCAGTCAGCTCTTCAGTTTCATGAACAGCTGTACACTATACACCTCACACATTTTGCTTTTTAGACTACTGGTCTCACAAATAACTCTTTTGCATGACTCCATGGGGAGCTTTTACTCATTTTCCACATTTTAAGAAATAATTTCTGATTTGTTTGTTATGCTTTTTTATAATTCCCATATTTCTTATATCCTTCTTTTGCTGTTATAATCCCTTATATTATATCTTTCCATAAC
Source organism: Protopterus annectens (assembly GCF_019279795.1). Lineage (NCBI taxonomy): Eukaryota > Metazoa > Chordata > Ceratodontiformes > Protopteridae > Protopterus > Protopterus annectens. Next base: position 1,041,197,618 of record NC_056733.1, read on the forward strand.
ATTTTCTAGCCTCTAGTGACACTACATCTTCATACATTAGCTTGAAATATGATAATGTTTAGCATTAGTTCCTGTAACTTAAGGTAGAAGTTTACTTGTGTGTACTACCTGAAATAATATCCAAAATATTATATTGTCTTTTGAGTTTATAACCACCAACATATACATGTTGCTTTGAAACAGAAATCTGATAAACATTTTATCTGGGTGTTCACTACTTTACCTGTTAACCCTCAAATAATAACTGGCATGTTTACCCCCCATAGTTATAATATTCTGTGGTTGATTCTGATTGCTTATGTCATCTGTTAAGGATGAGGGATCTTCGGGTCATGAATGTTTGGTCCATAAAAGATTATATGAGTCTCCTGTAGTTATTTATTTTTTTTATGTAAGTCTATGCAGTTGTTTTATTCATTATTTCACTCTTTCATGCATTTCCTTATTTAAAACATTATTTCAACAGTTACTTCTTCTTCATAAAAAAATTCTTCCACAGTAAGTTTGCATTTCTGCCACATATCGCTGTATCATGGTCTCCTTACTTCAGCTAAATCAATATACAGTTTTTCAGTCAATCAACCTTTGCCTAAATTGTTCCAAATGAGACTCACCATCTTATATTTTCCTTTTACACTGGCTGTTTTCTTCATCAGTGTGATTATTACCTTTGTTTTTCATATTTACCACAAACTGTCTTTTGATTGTGTCTGCATTACATTTGCATTTCAACCTACCATGATGCTTTGGTAAAGAAAAGGGTCTGTATGTTGCTTGCCAGCAAAAATGCTTCCCCGTCATGCCCTTAGGACCCCTCAACACTTCCCAGACAGAGGGTGACTATCATGCCAGTCTTGTTTTTCTTTTGTCAAAGTGGATCCCAGTCCAAGTTAAGGTAAAGTCCTGTGTGCTCCCCAGTTATTCAGCTATTTATTTATTTATGTATTAATTTATTTATTTAACAATTGTTTACAGAGAAAGTCCAATTTGGAACTAACCAAATTTCAGAGGATGCCCAGGAGAAACACTCCACACTTATGTCTTTGTATTTACCAAGTTCCACAAAGCATAGCTTCTGCTGTTAGAAATACCATAAGCAGGAAACACTTCTATGAATGTAAGTGTGTATGACTTTCGTCAAAGAACTGTTCCCATTTCTTCAAACTTCTGCACTACTTTAAACACATTCAGCTTCTTATCTTATGCAACCATTCCCTTAATCCTGAGTAAGTAGTCCTTCAACATAATCTGTTTCTTATCAATGTGGGGTCTCAAACCACCGACCTGTATGTCCCCACTGTAAAGCATTCCCATATCCAGAATCCTCATAATATTTCAGAACTAAATGCTCTACATCACACTGCTTGATGGCAACAGCACAAAAGCAACAGCTGAAGTACACAAATGCCCTAAAGGCATTCGCATCTTGCTAGATTTTTTTATACAACTGCAGCCAAAAAAACTCTACACAATCTTTCTTTGCAAGGGGGTAAGCCCTCTGACACCCTTATACTTTTGATTCTGCAACTCAGAAAAAATATTTTTTTTCTCAAAAAAATATGGTGATCCTGGACTGCTGTTAAAATAACTGCACTTAGTTTCATAGTTTCATAGTTTAGTACTAGGCTATCTGCCCTGGGGCATTTGTAAGCCTAGCCATAGTGATGTGGCTTTTGCCACCCCATGAAATGGTACAAAAATGTACAGAATACATTTAGAATACTGTGCCTCTGTCTAGTAGTGACACAATGAAGGTCCCCTTATATAATAGAATTAGTTTACTGTGCCCCTGTCTAGCAGTGACACAGATGTGACCCCTGGGGTAAACTTATGATCTCCCATCCACTCATCAAGATTTCTCTTGAAGAGAGTCAGTGAGGGGCTCTGCCTAATATGAACTGGGATCTTGTTCCAAAGCATGGGAAGCCTCTGGGTTATGAATCTATCCCTCCAGCATGTCCTATTCATACTTGTGCCGAGGTTTAAGTCTTTAGCTCTCATGGTCCTGATGGATTTGGATTTTTTTGAGGTGGAGCATGTCCATCAGATCCTGATTGGACATGGCCTTGTACGTCAGGCAGAGATCACCTTTGAGCAGGAGGTATGCTACTGAATAGAGCTGAAGTTTCTTTAGTCTGGCAAAATAAGACATATGTTGGAGACCCTTGATCCTCTTGGTGAGGTACTTTTGTGGTCTCTCCAGCTGTTGCAAATGCCGGGTGAGGTACATACCAAATGGGGCATTGTACTCAATCATGGGTCTGATGAGGGAGGAGTATAGGGGTACAATGACATCCTTGAATCTGGATGTGAATCCCTTCATGATGAGGTGTGCAAGGTAGAATGTTTTTCTAACCACTTTGGCAATGTGGGTGTCAAATGAGAGGTCGCTGTCGACTTGGGTCCCTAGGTCTCTGATTACATTTTCCGTACTCAGTGGGTTGCTGTCTATGTGATAATTTGTGGGTACTTTGTTTTTCCCAAAGGGGATGACTATACATTTTTTGGCATTTAGTTTAAGGCCGTGACTGTGGCACCAGTTGTCCGTTTCTGTAAGGCCTTTTTGTAGGATGTATGTGTCCGCTGGTGTATCGACTATGGCACCTAGTTTGCAGTCATCTGCGAACTTTGTCAGCCACAACCCTCCCATGTTTGCTTTAACATCTGAGAAATAAATGCCGAACAAGAGGGGTCCCAGGACAGATCCCGATGGGACACCACTTGTGACTGGCTTTGAGTCTGACATTGCTCCAGCGATTTTAACTTTATGGGTTCTGTCCTTTAGCCAGTTTGCAACCCATCTAGTGACATAAGGGTTTACGTTTAAGCTGTTGAGCTTATCTATGATGCCTGAGTGGGGTATTGTGTCGAAGGCTTTAGCCAAGTCCAGGTAGGCTGTATGGACTGCTTTGCCCTCATCAATGGCTCTAGTGACTGTTTCGAAAAAGTCAACCAGGTTCAAAAGGCAGGATCTGCCCTTTACAAAGCCAAACTGGGTGGGGTCAAGTGTCTGTAGGTCCCCTATGTATCTGTTTATGAGTTCCATAATGATTCTTTCCATAGCTTTGCAGACCAGGCTGGTTATGCTTATGGGAAGGTAGTTCCCAGGGTCTGTAGAGGTACGCCCTTTGTGGAGTGGGACCATTGTTGCTGTACGCCAGTGTTCAGGTACATATCCTGTAGTAAGGCTAAGATTAAATAGCATTTTTATGTGCGGGTTTAGCTCCTCTTGGAGTTCACGTAGCACGCAACCCGGGATACTGTCAGGTCCCATTGATGCTGTGTTTTTAGCTTTGTTGAGGGTGGTTATCACTTGGACATCTGAGATGACAGGGAGATTACATTCAGCTGGGATAAGTATTTCTTCTTTTGGGGGTGAGGGAGGGGAGAAATTTGCACTGAACCTGTCAGCCAGAATGTTGGCAATATCTGTGGGTTCAGTGTATTTTTTGTTGTTGTGAACTAACTCTGAGCATATCTGAGGGTTTCCGCCCAGGTTTCTAACATAGCTGAAGAAGGCTTTGTGGTTATCTTTAGTGTCCTTAGTGATTTTTCTCTCAAAGTTGGCCTTGGGTGTTTTTATGAGAGAACGTAGTTTTCTGCTAATGTTGATCAGAGATGTCTTCCCTTTATGGGATTTTGCTCTGACGTGCAGTAGCTTCCTTCTTTTGTTATACAATTTGTTAATGGCTGAGATCCACCAGACAGGATGCTTGCCTTTGGTGGAGAGGGACTTGGATTTATTTGGGATTGCATGATCCATGCATTCTTGGAGATGTCCATAGAAAGCATTTGTGAAGGATTTGGCATTGTGGGATCTGGTATCCACTGGCCCAGTGGGCTTAAAGGATACCATCTCAGTCTTAAGAAGAGTGAAGTCTGCTTTTGAGACGTTTTTCACTGTGGTCTTTTGTGCTGGGGGTGGAGGTGGGATATGTATATCCAGGGTGATTAGTTTGTGGTCAGATCTCACTAGTGAGGGGTATACCTCCAGTGTGGAGCATTTTGTCCCCATGTTTGTGATGATCAGGTCTAGTATATTATCTCCCCTAGTGGGAGAGGTGACTAGTTGTTCTAGTGCATTTGAATTTATGAATTTCAGGAACTTTTAGGCTAGGGTGTTAGGGCTAGAATAATGTACCCAATCTATGTTTGGGTAGTTGAAGTCTCCCAGTATAATGGTATTTTGTGATACATTCATATCCTCCAATGTCTTCAGGAAGGCTTAGTGGGGTTCCTGAGATTGGGAGGGTGGTCTGTGACATGCTACCAGTTGTATAGCAGTTTTGCCTATGGTTAGTTGCACCTGTATCATCTCTGATGCTTCATGTGTTGCTACTAACCTGGAGGTGTGGGTGTCCTTGATGAATATGGACACTCCCCCTCCCTTTGTGGTTCGGCCTGGGTTTTGGGGCCGAAAAGCATGATACGAGGTATAGCCTGGTAGCGCTGGGGTGCTCTCAGGAGCCTTGAACCAGGTTTCAGTTACTGCACAGACGTCAATGTTCTCCATACTGAGGAGTGCATCGAGTGCCTGCATCTTGAGATTTAGACTTCTGGCGTTGAGCAGAATTACCCTTAGTTTTTTTTCCATTTTTGTTTTCTAAGGAGGTGGGTTTGTCTTTTGAGCCTTGCCTAAAAAAGGCACTATGGGGGTGGCAAGAGCCTTAGCCAATATCCGGAAGCCCAGTGGTGACAGGTGTAAGCCATCCCTTGTGAAGCAGCGTGGCATGTCCAACATGTCATCCCAGGCAGACAGACATTGGATCCCCTTAGAATGACACCAGTACTTGAGCCAATTATTAAAGCTGATCATCTTGTCTTTGTATTGTGGCATCATTCTTGGTGAGGGCAAGATGCTGCTCAGGGTCAGGGTCATACCAGCCTGGGCTACAAAATCGGAGAGCTCCTCTATGTCTCTTTTCATGTAGTCCAGGGAGGTACGTCTCAGGTCATTCACGCCAGCATGGACAATGATGGAGTCATATTTGTACTTGCTTTGGAGTGACCTGAGTGCGTGTGTTATGTGGCGGATCCTAGCTCCTGATAGGCAGCTCACAGTCACCCTCTCCTTGTTCAGCCTGGTAAGCGGGATGTCTGACTATAGAGTCACCTATTACTAGTGTATCAGGCATGGTGTTTGGCCTTAAGGGCTGTGATTGGTTGACACACTGATTTATTGAAGTATGTGTTGCATGTGTTTTGTTTTGAGGTGGTGGATTTTTGGATGTCTGCTTTGGGAGCCTCTGTTGTTTTGTTAAGTTTTTTATTAGAGCCTCCGAGTATGTCTTTGTGTTTTTATGTGTTTGGTTTGCAGTTGTGGTAGGTCTATGTGGGACTGGGTTTGTTGTGTGTGTGGTTACCATCTCCTCCTGTCTGGTCATGCCAGCCCTGAGTTGAGAGAGTTCAGCCTCCAGTTTGGCTATATAGTTGCATCTCTCACATGTATTTGTGTTTGTTGGGAGGAGGAGAGGGTTGTCTGTGTACATGAGACAATTGTAGCATTGTCTCAAGATACCCAGATTAACCAGCTGAACTGGAGAGGGTGCCAGTAATCTACCACTCGACATGCTAGAACAGTATAAGGGAGTGCTGTGCCTTTAAGGGAAGTGGATATTCACAGGGGTGGTAGGTGGATGTAGTGCTTTACTTAGTACGAGAGTGCTTACTTAGTAGAGAAGTTTTGAGAACAAGTGCTAGGCTTATAATATAGTGAGTAGTCTGATTATACTAAGAGTAGAGCTTCCTTAAGGGAAAATTTGAAGAGCAGACTTGGCGGAGCCAGAAGAAGTTTAACCTTGTTTAACCGACACTGTGCTATGCGCACAACTGCGCAAAACCATGCAAACGCGGATTTTAAACAGGGAACTGCAAAAGAGCTAGAAATGGTCCAAAACAACCAATTACAACAGCTCTTGTGCTGAGGTCACTTCCTACAGGGACAAGTAGACTGCTCAAGGCTCCCCACTCCCACTGGTGAGCAAAGAAACTTCCTTCTATCCAAGTAAGGTAATGGACAGCACAGGAACTACACCACAGCCCAGAATACAGCAATGCCTGTAAACTGGTCTAAACTAGTCGAGGAGAGGTGGGAAAATAAGGATTTTTTTTTTGTTTTTTTGATAGAAACACACAGAAAATGCAGAAACAGTGATAAATCAGTTACACAGGCTAGCACACTTTAGTGGGCAGCCTCAACAGTTAAATTAAACAAACAAACAAACAAACAAACTTTCAATCAAATTCGACTAAAAAGTAACTTTAAGTGCAGATTTTAAAGTAATGCAGCAAACAGCTAAAAAAACAGTTTAAGCTTGTTCAGGGTAAGCTACAGAAGCTATTCCAAGTAAACAAACAGCAAAGATACTTAAATCCAGAAGGTAGTCGCTTTTCTGAGTTCTCTGTAGCTAGGACCACTCTGCAGGACCACGAGGAGCTTGTCTGAGCAGTATAGCCAGAAAAAAACGCCCAGAGGCGGATTTTAAACAGGGAACTACAAAAGAGCTAGAAATGGTCCAAAACAACCAATTACTACAGCTCTTGTGCTGAGGTCACTTCCTACAGGGACAGGTAGACTGCTCAAGGCTCCCCACTCCCACTGGTGAGCAAAGAAACTTCCTTCTATCCAAGTAGGGTAATGGACAACACAGGAACTACACCACAGCCCAGAATACAGCAATGCCTCTAAACTGGTCTAAACTAGTCAAGGAGAGGTGGGAAAACAAGGATTATTTTTTTGTTTTTTTGATAGAAACACACAGAAAATGCAGAAACAGTGATAAATCAGTTACACAGGCTAGCACACTTTAGTGGGCAGCCTCAACAGTTAAATTAAACAAACAAACAAACAAACTTTCGATCAAATTCAACTAAAAAGTAACTTTAAGTGCAGATTTTAAAATAATGTAGCAAACAGCTAAAAAAACAGTTTATGCTTGTTCAGGGTAAGCTACAGAAGCTATTCCAAGTAAACAAACAGCAAAGATACTTAAATCCAGAAAGTAGTCGCTTTTCTGAGTTCTCTGTAGCTAGGACCACTCTGAAGGACCATGAGGAGCTTGTCTGAGCAGTATAGCCAGAAAAAAATGCCCAGAGGCGGATTTTAAACAGGGAACTACAAAAGAGCTAGAAATGGTCCAAAACAACCAATTACTACAGCTCTTGTGCTGAGGTCACTTCCTACAGGGACAGGAAGGCTGCTCAAGGCTCCCCACTCCCACTGGTGAGCAAAGAAACTTCCTTCTATCCAAGTAAGGTAATGGACAACACAGGAACTACACCACAACCCATAATACAGCAATGCCTGTAAACTTCGTGCCCATACACAGATTGCTACTATATGGAGTGAGAAATTAATTATGAGCAATTTCAGATGAGCAGAAACGTTTAAGCAACTTTAATGCACACAGTCTTCATGAAACACCTAAAGTAAGTCATGTCTCCATCTTAGGTAGTATTACTTTGTGCCATCAGATGTAAAGGTCTATTTAAGCTCAGTGCAGGAATTTTAGAGAGGTTATACTGCAGGAATACATTTCTTTTCTGTCATATTCACACTTCTTCTGCCTGTCTGTGACTCAATGACAACCTCTGAGGCAGTGTAGTGAATACTGTGGTCTCTTAGGAGGAGAGAAGGTTCTTTGGAAACAAACTAAATGTCCACAGAAATAAAAAAAACCTGTGTTGTCAGTCCAGAGGCGTGCTTGCAGATGGTCACTGTCTCCTACAAAAGATCCCATAGAAACTGCTACAGCAAAAATATTGCATTGCACTCCTCACAGAAACTGCCACAGAACAACTACAAGAAACATGCCAACACAACCAATGCACTGTATTTCTCCAGGGAAACTGCCACAGCACAACCACTACACTGCAATGCTCTAAGGAAACTGCTTGCAGAACTCTACACTGCACAGCTTGCTGGAGCCTGCCACTACACAAGGACCTCACTGTAGTGCTCCTAGGAAATTGCCACAGTACAACCACTGCACTATACTGCTCCTAGGACCTTTCCACTTCCCAGCCACTACAATAAACTGCACTGCTCCTATGGAACTTCCACTGCATATCAATCGCACTGCATTGCACTGCTCCCAGGAATATGTCAACACAATCACTGCACTGTGCTCCTAAGAGCTTGCCATTTCAAAACCACAACACTGAACTATACTATTCCTGGGAGACTGCACATCCACTGCACTGCTCCCTGGAAACTTCCACAGCACATTTACTGCAATGACTGTACTACACTGCTCTTAAGAAACTTCCATTGGATAGCTAATGCACTGCACTGCTCCTGGAATGTGCCACAACACAGCCACTACACTGCACTAAACCAAGGAATATGTCAACACAGTCACTGCAACCCTCCTGTGTAAATGGTATACATTCATTTGAGTGTCCACACCACAGGGATTCTAGGGCACTGGATTGATGGGGAAAAAAAGGTTTACACATCTACTACCTTGGCTATAAGGGCCTTAAACTGTCAGTTTCATATGCTCAAATATCAGCAACATGTCATGGCATTGCTTAAACAGAAAATGTTTTTAAACTCTGAATGTGTAGAAAATAAGGAAATGCAGGATTTATTGCATGCAGCTGAACAAGTTGAAAGCATAGTTTGCAATGTGGTTTTGATTCTTTGGAGGCCTCTTGCATGGCCGCAGTTATGGGTTCTGTAATTAAGAGGCATGCTTGGTTAAAGGAACAAAATCTGCCTGATCATGTCAAAGTTAAATTATTAGATGAACCTTTACAGCATGATACTTTGTTTGGTGTTAAGGCAAAAGAGGTGTTAAAGAAAATGGAGAACAAAGCTAAATCTATGCAAACTGTCAAAGATTTTTTACAAGTATAGCCACCTAGGTTTAGTAGATGCTGGCCTACAAAGAATTGGTCCTTTCCTGTGTCAGACAGACCTCAAAGGGGCAGATCCAGATGCCCTAGATGCAGATCCCAGGCGCAAGGTTCATACAGGTCAAAGCAATGGAGGGCTTCTACCTCCAAAGTTGGAGAAGACAAATCACAACCATACAGGAAACAGTCCCAATGACTTCCCCTGCCTGCACCAAGCACTTATCTCCTGGCAGCACCCTTAGGGGGAAAATTAGCACTTTTTTCTCAAAACTGGCACATTATATCCCAGGACAAGTGGGTTCTAAATACAGTGTCACAAGGCTACAAGTTCCATTTTCATACCCTGCCAAAGGCAAATGGCTGGCCAGATCTGCCAAAAAATCAATGGGCAGAGGTGCAAAAACAAGTCTCATCCCTCATGGACATGGGGGCCATTTAACAAGTACCAGAGCAAGAGCAGGGACAGGGATTTTATACAAGACTGTTCTTGGTACCCAGAAAGGACAAGGCCTGGAGACCAATACTGGACGTATCTATTCTGAACACATTCCTGGATATACCAAAATTAAAAATGTTGACTTTGCAGCAGCTTCTGCCCATGCTGAGCAAAAATGCTTGGCTTGTGACTTTAGACCTAAAAGAGGCATAGCTGCATGTCCCCATCAGACAATCATGCAGAAGATACCTCAGATTCAAGGCTGGCTCAATGCATTACCAATTCTCTGCATTGCCCTTTGGCTTATCTACTGTGCCCATGGTCTTTACAAAGTTCCTGGCACCAGTAATTGCATTCTGCAGACAAAGAGGAATACAAATATATCCTTACTTGGACGACTGTCTAATTCAAGCAGAGAACAAGGACATTCTTCTCCAGCATCTGGCGTTTGTGAAAAGACTTCTAACATGCCTAGGGTACACAGTCAATGAAAAGAAATCAAAACTAGTACCCTCTCAAGAGATAATATTCCTGGGTGCAAGCTTAAATACAGCTGCCCAGATGGCTTATCTCACGCCAGACAAACAAAGGCAACTGACTACTTATTTCAAAATGTTGGCTACAAAAGCCCAGTTATCTGCAAGAAAAATTCTGCAGGCTTTGGGCTTCATGGCATCCTGCATCCTATTAATTCCATATGCAAGACTGCATATGAGGAAACTTCAATGGTACCTAAAAAGCATTTGGGCTCAACATTGCCACAGCCTGGAAACAATGATTACTCTCATTCCCTACCTGCAACAGTATTTTCGATGGTGGGTGAAGGCTTGTCACCAGAACAAGGGACAGCCATTCACATTACCCCAGCCAGGCAGACACTAACAACGGATGCATTAGATTATGCCTGGGGGGCCCACATGGCAGGAAGATGCATTCAGGGCACATGGTCCTCAAACCAAATGCATCTTCATATCAATCAAAAAGAGATGCTAGCTATTCAAAATGCCCTGACAGCCTTCAAGGACCTACTTCATCTGGGACAACTACTGATAAAGACAGACATGTGGTATATAAACAAGCAGGGGGCAGACATTCTTACCCTCTTTACAGACTAACCATGACTTTGTGGGACACAGCATTGACTTACTAAGTACATCTGCAGGCACAATTCCTGCCAGGAAAGGAAAACACTCTAGCAGACGAACTAAGCAGACACCTCATGGATCCCCATGAGTGGCAGTTGGATCCACAAGTCTTCAGCATGATAACAAGGAGATGGGGATGCCCGGACATAGATCTATTTGCCTCCCCTCACAACTACCAACTAAAAAGACTCTGCACAAGGACTTATCACAGACAAGCATTTAAAGTGGACGCGCTATCTTTCAGCTGGAAAAACCTATCAGTATATGCCTTTCCTCCACTGCCTCTCCTCCCCAATGTACTCCTAAAGGTCAGACAGGAGAAGCTAAAGATGATACTGATTGCCCCAGACTGGCCCCGCCAGTACTGGTATCCAATCCTAAGGAACTTGTCTCAATGCCCAGCTTGGACCGTACCTCAAATACCTCATCTACTGTCCCAGCAAAACAATCAGATCCTGTACAGCCAACTCAGTACTTTAAACCTGGCAGCATGGTGGATAATGTAGTCATACAAAACACACCTCTCAGTAAAGCTGTGATGGATGTCATTTTGGAAGCTAGAAGTCCTAGTACTAGAAAATCTTATGCTGGAAAATGGAAGAGATTCTGTGCTTGGAATCAGGCACAAGGATTGATACAGCTGTATCAAATATTCCTCAGATTTTGCAATACTTAACTGAGATGCTGGACAAAGGCCTATCTTTTACATCAATTATAATTCATGCTTCTGCCATTTCAGTTCATTACAATACAGAGCCACCAATTTTTTCTGATCCTTTATTAAAGCAGTACCTCAAAGGAGCCAAAAATTTAAGGCCTCCAAGGAGATCACCACTACCTGCATGGGACCTCAACTATGTCTTGGAAAAACTCACCCTGCCTCCTTTCGAGCCAGCTGCTACTGCTGATATAAAGGTTCTATCTTGGAAAACAGCTCTGCTCCTAGCAATAACTTCTGCAAGACGAGTTTCAGAGCTACAGGCACTCATGGCTGTGGAACCTTTTATCACTTTTTATCCAGACAGGGTCTCTCTGAGGACAAACTCAACATTTATGCCTAAGGTGGTGTCCAGTGTGGCTCTTAACCAAACCATTCATCTGCCAACTTTTTATCCAAATCCACAGAACAAGGGGGAGGAAATTCTGCATTCTTTGGATGTACACAGACAGCTTAGATTCTACCTGGCAGAACCAAAGTTTTCAGGAAGACAGAGCAATTGCTAGTGACATATGCTGCAGGATCACAAGGAAAGGCTATCTCAAAGCAGACTATTTCAAAGTGGATAGACCACTGCATTCATTTCTGCTACTTACACCATGGCAAGCCAGTGCCTAAGGGTATTAGGCCACATTCAACCAGAGCTGCAGCCACTTCAGTGGCCTTTCTCAGGGGAGTACCAACCAAAGACATTTTAGAGGCTGCTACTTGGAGCTCAGTGCACACCTTTACAAAGCACTATCATCTGCCACTCTACTCTAAATCCAGGGCAGGCTTTGCCACTGCAGTTCTGCAGGGCCTCATAGCCATTCTTAATGCTGTTTAGCTCCAGTCTCCCAACCATAGCTTTGGGACTCTACCCAAATGTAATGACTGCAACAGTGAAACACGAAGAACATAGTACAGTCGTGTACACTTACCATAAATGTAGATGTTTGAGTGTATTCACTGTTGCAGTCCAGGTTACCCACCCATCATCCCCCTTTTTCCTGCTGGAACTTTTCTTTCCTTCTCTCATTTATACAACCTTTGTGGTGTATTTGCTTGTAGATGAAGGTACAGTTTAGATTGGTGTATGCATTTTTATATATATTTAAATTTTGGCTACAGTTTTAGGGTGCACCTGACATCTGGGGAAAAAAAACTGAAGAAAATGGCGTCAGCTGCTTCTTTTATACCCCTGATGACCTGACGTCAGGGAAGAGGCGATAGCAGCTGATGCAGGACCCAAGACTTTGGAATTCAGGCCGACTGAAGGCAACCTGCCTGCAGGATTACCAAAATGTAATGACTGCAACAGTGAATACACTCGAACATCTACATTTATGGTAAGTGTACACAACTGTACTTTTGCCTTTATATTCATAGGGAGTTGCTAGGCATGCAGCCCACGAGACCATTGAGGAGCCTAGCCAATTTCCTAATTGCCTCAAAGCACTGTGTGGTTATGTGACTTGCTTAAGGTGACATGATAGCAAATTAATACAGAGGGAATCAAACTCTGAATCACAGGAATCAGGTCATTAACAGTGCATAGTCTCAATTTTCTGCACTAGAGAAATACATTTCTAGTTACTAGGAGGATTAGATGCTTTTTGAGTGCCTCATTGATACCAAGAGGTAATCTTGTATTTTAGGACACATATGTTAAAGGCATGTCTAAAGAGGTGTGATGGTGGTTTATTCTAAGAGATACCAGTAGAATGGCATGTGTTAACTTTAGAAGAAAAAAGATAACATTTAGTAGCAGATAATACTCAAGGTTCTGAAATGAAGCCAGCTCTATGAATATTTCTCTCTTTTCTTAAAGTAGCCAGTCAAAAAAATATTTTACTGTATACTCCCTGCCTCATGTCTACTGAAAATCAAAACTCCTCCCATTCAGATTAGAGCCTGTTCATTTCTCTATATGGATTATTATCAGCACAGAGGCAAGATCTGTCATGAAGGCTTGTCATTCAGGTAGCCATAATGGTAGTTGACCTAACCAAATGCACAGTTAACTAAGCTTTCAGACAAACAACTTAAGTGTTTGATACAAAATGCTTCAGCAAAGTATTAGTTTAAGGGTGTGCACACATATGCAACCAGCTTATTGTACATTTGTTATTTTTTATAACAGATTTGTTTTCAATTGAATTGTGCAGTTTATAGGTCGCATTAAAGGTGGGAAAAGTTTTGAAATTATTTATTTTGGTCTCATTTTTATATCACAAAAAACTGTCATTTTAACAGGGGTACACTTTTTTATATCCACTGTATTTTTTTCTGAATGTGCATATTTTAAAATTTAAGTAATGTAAAAAGAATACCAGAAATGAATAAAGTCCATACAATATATTCACTGGACTAGCTTATCTTAAGTCAAAGTAAATCAAACAATTTCTTCAGGCAAAGCAGAGAACAGTGGGAGTTCTGACTATCCTGCTGCATCCAGCTACATCAAATGCATGCCAACTGCAATATTTTTAATAATGGTTTGATATAACAAACACTGAACTGAGATTACAGTTAGTGACACTGTAGGATATTGTAAAATCGAAAAAACAAATGTATGAAACAGTGTCCTTATTAATTCTTCTGCTGAAACCAAATGTGGCAGGCAGTGTTATGGATGTTACCTGATTGTACCTGATATACATTCTTAATGACAGCCATGCCTTTAAAATGTAGTCAGGTAATATGCCAACAGGAGAGAATAAAATATGTATGCTAAGGAAAGCTATAAAACAATAGTCCACTTGATATATTGCTAAATGAATCACAAATCACCCAGTAAGGAAAACAGTTATTCTATAACAAATAATCATGTGTCCTAAATTGATCTACTTTAAATTTCAGGATGCGTGTGTGCAATAAATAACAGTTTGCCAAAAGAACAGAAAAGAAGAGATTAAATATCAGCAGTTTTACTTGCACAGTAACTACAGAGAGAAACTTGCCTTCATCTTTGCTAATAAAATAAATGAGACAGTTATCAAACATTCATCAAGTGAAGGTACCACTAACAGATACAGCAGCTTTAAAAATATTGAGTCTAAATTGCTAATTATCTGCTCTAGTAAACATCCAAGTTATAAATTGTCTGTTATTTAAGTCTTGGAATGCACAAGAAATAGAAATTTTGGTCTGAGATAATAGGTCTTCATTTTATTCTGTGCTGATTTTGCAAATGTACCAGACACAAGGAATTAATTAAATAACAGTTTCTATATGGCAAAGTTACCAAACGTACTATTAATTTGAGTTTGTACATCTGACAGACTAGATACAAGTGGAATAAAATGTTACTAATACGTAGCATTTTAATGCATAATTTTGTTGTCCTATATTACTTAACATATTATTGCTACCTGACCTAATCTATTTGGACAGCAGAACTTGTTAGACTGGGTACATACAAACTAGCTCGATAGATTTCACACCCCTCATGTAGACCCCCGCAGTCAGTGAGCACTTCATACTGTGGAGCACAGTCTCAGTCAAATGAAATAATTTGCCCCATAAAACTATAACTTATACCGTAAAGCAAGATAAAAGTCTTTTCTGTTGACCGAGTTCTCACATATGGACTGGTCTGTAGTTATAGTGCCAGATGACTGTAATATTGTACTTGTAATACTGTCCTTCAGTGTTTCTTAAACATTCTGTTGCCTCTTTCAAATAAATGTCACTCAAACAAAGCTTGAACAGTAAAAGGCAATACAACATCTTGGTTATGCATTGAAATTAACAGAACCTTTCTCTGCTAAGAAGTTGGCATGGAGAAAATGCAGACTTACCTAACACCCAGCAGATTATGAGCAGTTCTCCTCTCTAACAAAATGATACAAGTACTCAATAAATAAGCCAAAAGCATCCTCCTTGGAAATCCAAAAGCCTTCCAGAAGGAAATAAACATCACCATACCCAATGTCTCTAACAATAAACTGACATCTGATATCTGATGCAAAGCTTATAATGACTGCATTTCAGAATAATTTTCATCCCTTTTGTCTACCGTATCCTCTGCTAAGTCTCCTGGTAAAACTCAATAACACTTTGGATTTGTTTTTGCTTTTTTTCAATTTAAAACAGTTATATTAGCTAACATCAACAAATGTGTACAAAAGATTCCCAGCTATGACAGGCTTGGATCAGATGTCTATTTCCCAGGTTTATCAAGGATTGTGACACCTTTATTTCTACTCAACTGTAGTACATCATTTTACACTGATGTTTTTCCAGAACACTGGGTGTGAATATTGTTCCTACTCCCCAGACAATCTGCATTCTTTACCCAGACTCATTCAGACCTATTACACTGTTATCTCTAGGAGCTACAATTCATGAAAAGACAATATCATATCAACTGCAAGATCATATTGAAACTTATGGGGCTCTCACCAATCACCAGCATAGATTTAGAAAAGGTCATGGTATGGACACAACCATGACCATCTTAACAAGAACAATCTATTGCTCAAGGAATGATGGGAACTTCACTGCTTCTGTCTTTGTAGATCTCTCCTAAGTTTTAGACAATGTAGACTACTCATTACTAATACATGAGCTATGTAGACTAACTACTCGTTACTAATA
Organism: Protopterus annectens; assembly: GCF_019279795.1. Taxonomy (NCBI): domain Eukaryota; kingdom Metazoa; phylum Chordata; order Ceratodontiformes; family Protopteridae; genus Protopterus; species Protopterus annectens. Next base: position 1,041,213,357 of record NC_056733.1, read on the forward strand.
CATGAGCTATGTAGACTACTCATTACTAATACATCTATGAAGACTAGTCATTACTAATACATGAGCTCTCTGTCTATGGCCTCAACTCCACCTCATTAAATTGTATGAATATCTGAATAGCAGATGAAAACGCCTTGTATACAGTCTGTAAGAAACAGAGTATAGAGATAGGGGCTTTGAGGCAATCTATTTAAAATATTGTTTTTACACCCTGTATTCTTTTTTTGAGGAACCTGTGTGAACATTCCAGTTGCTGCATGCACCTGGTCAGGTATATACTGAAGGGAAAGTTATACTCAATGATGCATCTAATGAAAACCAAATACAGTCGCAGGATATCCTCTCTGGACCTAGATGCCATGCCCTCACTTATAAGATGAGTGGTATAGAATGCTTTTCTTATTGCCTTAGACACATGTTTGTCAAAAGCCAGGTTACTATCTGTATGTGTCCTCAAATCCCTGACTACTGGGTTTACTCTTAGGTGTGCTTCCCAGAGTGGCCAACTTCCCAAAAGGTCCTTTTATATATTTCTTGCCATTGAGTTTCAAGCCATGGCTCTAACACCAGTCATTTATTTACATTAGATCTTCCTGTAAGATGTTTGTGACTTGAAGGGATTCTTTGATTACTCCTAGCTTGATGTCGTCTGCAAACTTGGTCAGCCAGAGGCCCATTATGTTAGCCTTGATGTCCAATAAGTAGACACCAAAGAGGAGTAGACCCAGCACAGAGTCCTGAAGGACTCTGCTAGTGATTGGCCTCTTTGTGAAGGCGGTCTCTTCAATCCTAACTTCCTGGGTCCTATACGTGAGCCAGATGGCTATCCAGCATGTTACATAGGGGTTTATGCCTAATTGCACGAGCTTGTTTACAATGCCAGAGTGGGGGTATATTAAATTCCTTATCCGGGTCAGCATAGGCAGAATGCCCCATTTTGCCCTTATCCATTGCCTTAGTGACCTTCTAAAAAAGTCCACCAAGTTTTGTAGGCATGACCTGCTTTTGATGAAGACAAACTGGGTTGATCCAGTATGTGAAGATTTCCGTGGTGCTGTGGTGCAGCAGTTAGTGTTGTCACCTCACAACAAGTGGTTCTCTGGTTTGATTCTCAGCTGGGTGCCTTATTTGTGGAGTCTGCATATCCTCCCTGCATTCATGTAGGTTTCCTCTAGTTGCTCTGGTTTCCTCCCATATTCCAAAGGCATGCATCTGGAGCGTTTCTTCCTGGGTCTCCACTGAAAATGGTCTCTGTTCTAGTCGGACTTTCCTGGTAAACAAATGTTAAATAAATAAAAATAAATTTCCAATGTCATTGTTAATCATCTCCAAGATAACTTTTTTCCATGGCTTCACATACATTGATGGTCTGCCTTATACAGAGGGATGATCATTGCTGTTCCCCATTTGTATGGCACAAAGCCGGTTTGGAGGCTATAGTTGAATAACAACTCTATTGGCCTTGGTAGGTCATATTTCATGCTATTTAGGAGGCATACTGGGATATTATTGGGGCCCACTGATCCTGTGTTCATGGCCTTAGAGAGTGCAGCTAGGACCTTCTCCCTGTTGATAGTTGGAGGGGTTATATTAGATGGTATTTCCTGGGAGGTGGTTGTGGGTGAGTTGGGAGGGGGGTAAAGCTGCAGCTGAATTTATCAGCCAGTAGATTTGTTATTTCTTCTGGCTCCTTGAATGTTGCTCCATTCACAACCAGTTTGAGACACTGTTGTGTGGTGCCTTTGAGGTTTCTGGCTTAAAAACGCATGTGGTTGCACATTTTTCACATCGTGCAGCACTGTGAGGCTACAGTTAAACTATTCCAGGTGCCAGAAGGTCTGCTCTTCAAATTTTCCCTTAGAACTAGCTGGTTTCTCAGTAGTAGCACTAAAATCTGAACACCTGTGACTAGCACTTGCTCTAGACCCTGCTGGAAAGCACTAGGAAGCCTTGAACTGATTCAAGCACTCAGCTCTCCTTGCCAATAAGGAGAAATTAATTATAGGCACTAAGTCTATAATTGCAAAGTACCTTGCAAAGGTAAGGGAAAACAGCTCTTAAACTTTACAAGAAAGCACTAGGAAGCCTGAAACTGATTCAAGCACTCAGCTCTCCTTGTCAATAAGGAGAAATTAATCATAGGCACTAAACAGCCTATAATTGCAGAGTACCTTGCAAAGGTAAGAGAAAACAGCTTTTAAACTTTACAAAAAAGCGCCTAAACAGGCATGTCCAAGAGTCAGCTTCCAGTGATTTCTCCTGTCCACCTGGTGAATCTGGGCATACTGGGGCAGTGCGGCAACTGCCTCATGTACACAGACAATCCTCTCCTCCTACCACCCAACACTACAACCTGCGAGAGATGCACTTACATAGCCAAACTGGAAGTTAAGCTCTCTCCGGCCAAGGTTGTGCTAGACAGTCAAGAGGAGAAGGTTAACACCTGCATTACACCTCAAGCAACTCATAGCCCTTCAAGACCCACACCATTAACACCCACACATAGCAACACTAAACCCACATATGTGGAGGCCCTTAACATTAACCTGCCCAAGCAATAAGGACCTCTGAAGCCGAAATGCAAACAAACACCAGTCACAACCAAAGTGACACATAGCTCACAACACCAGTGCACCACCCAACAACAGCCCCTAAGGCAAGACAATGTACCCAACACATTAGTCATAGGTGACTCTATAGTCAGGCACACTGATGTCCCACTCACCAGGCTGAACAAGGAGAAAATTACAGTCACATGTCCGTCACGTGCCAGCATCCGCCACATAACGCATGCACTCAAGTCACTCCACAACCAGTACAAATACGACTCTCTCATTGTCCATGCTGGAGTGAATGACTTGAGATGTACCTCCCTGGACTACATGAAAAGAGACATGGAAGAGCTCTTGGATCATGTGACCCAGGCAGGTATGACCCTAGCCCTGAGTAGCATCCTGCCTTCGCCCAGAATGATACCACAGTATAAGGACAAAATGATTGACTTAAACAATTGGCTAAGCTTCTGGTGTCATTCAAAGGGGATCCAGTATTTGTCTGCCTGGGAAGACATGATCAACAAATCATGATGCTTTGCCAGAGATGGTCTGCACCTGTCACCCCTGGGGTTCACATTACTGGCTAAAGCTCTTGCCACCCCTATAGTGCCTTTTTTAGGCAAGGTTCAAAGGATAAAACCACCACCATAACAGATACAAGCATGCAAAATCTGAAGGTAATGCTACTCAATGCTAGAAGTCTAAACCTCAAAATGCACTCTCTCGAGGCTCTCCTAAAAATGGAGAACATCTATATCTGTGCAGTAACTGAGACCTGGTTCAAGGCTCCAGAGAGCACCCCTGCAATACCAGGCTACAATTCTTACCACACTTTTCGGCCACAAAACCAAGGCCGAAACACTAAAGGTGGAGGAGTGTCCATATTCACCAAGGATATTCACACCTCCAGGCTAGTTGTCCAACACAATGCATTTGAAATTCTCCAGGTGCAACTAACACTAGGTAAGACTGCAATCCAAATTGTAGCTTGCTACAGATCCCCCACCATGCCCCAAGATTCTCACACCTTTCTAATCATACTGGAAAATATTAAGATACAACCAAACACCCTAATACTGGGTGATTTCAACTACCCTGCCATTAACTGGGAAAACTACTCGGTTACCAACTCCTTTTCCCAACAGTTCTTGGAATTCATAAATTCCAATGCCCTGGATCAACTAATCCATTGTCCCACCAGGGGAGCCAACATCCTAGACCTGGTCATTACCAACATGGGAGATAGATGCTCCACACCAGTGGGCACCCCCTCATTGGTCAGGTCTGACCATAAGCAAATCACCTTTGACATCCACATCCCACCCCCACCCTCAAGTAAGGAAACCACCTTAAAAAACTTCTCCAAAGCCAACTTCATGCTTCTGAAGTCAGAAGTGACAAACTTCACAACACCCACGCAGATGGGATCTGGAAGTTCGACTGCAGAATCCTACACTAAGGCACTGTACGAGCACATCCACTCGTGCATGAATTGTGCCATCCCAAATAGAACCAAGATGCTCTTCTCCAAAAAAAGGAAGCCAATCTGGTGGTCCCCTGCTATAAACAAACTATACAACAGAAGGAAGAAACTGTTGCAGAAAAGAGGAAAATCCCAGGATGCAAAAAACTCCCTCACCAGCCTCAGTAAGAAGCTGAGATCCCTCATAAAATCCTCAAAAGCTAGTTATGAAAATAAAATTGCCAAAGATTCCAAAGACAACCACAAGGCATTCTATAGTTGTGTCAAGAATCTAAATGGCAATGCTGAGATCTGCTCTGAGCTACAACAGAATGGCATTAAATATACTGATCCCAAGGATATTGCCAAAATCCTGGCAGATCGATTTAGTGCCAACTTCACCCCCCTCTCACCCCCTAAAGGGCCCATCTCAATACCAAAAGATTGCCAAATTCCGATAATCACGGCCACGCAGGTAGAAACCGCACTCTCCAAAGCTAAGAATACAGCATCCGTGGGACCAGATGACATCCCAGGCTGTGTACTACATGAACTACAAAATGAACTGGCACCTCACCTAAGTGTCATGTTTAATCATAGCCTCACCTCAGGCTTCATGCCCACTGAGTGGCACAGAGCTACAGTTATCCCACTCCACAAGGGAGGATCCACCTTGGATCCCAGGAACTACTGTCCAATCAGTCTGACAAGACTGATCTGCAAGGGCATGGAACGCATTATCATGGAACTTATAAACAAAGACATTGGCAACCTTCAAACACTGGATCCCACCCAGTTTGGGTTTGTGAAGGGCCGATCTTTTCTCCTGAATCTGATTGACTTCTTTGAATCAGTCTCCAGAGCTGTGGACGAGGGTAAGGTGGTCCACACAGTCTATCTGGACCACGCCAAGGCCTTTGACACCATTCCCCACACTGGAATCATAGATAAACTTACCAAGCTGGGCATAAATCCTTATGTCACTCAATGGGTTGCCAACTAGCTTACTGACAGAACCCAGACTGTAAAAGTAGCTGACTCCAAATCCAGCTCCAGACAAGTGGCAAGTGGAGTACCTCAGGGTTCAGTCCTGTGACCACTCTTGTTTGGCATCTACTTCTCTGAAGTACAGGCCAACATTAAGGGACTCTGGCTAACAAAGTTTGCAGATGACTGCAAACTGGGAGCCATTATTGAATCCCCAAATGTTGTGGATATTCTACAAAAAGGCCTTACAGAAACAGATGCCTGGTGCCAGAGCCATGGGCTCAAGCTTAATGCCAAGAAATGTATAGTTATCCCCTTTGGAAAAAAAACATGTACCCATGAATTACCACATAGGTGGCAGGATGCTAAACATCGAAAGTGTGATGAGAGACTTAGGAACACAGGTGGACAGTGGTCCCACTTTCGATAACCACATCGCCACAACAGTCAGGAAATCCTTCTATGTGGCACACCTCATCACTAAGGGCTTTTCATCCAGAAAAAAGGAGGTCATTATCCCACTGTACTCATCCCTCATTAGACCCATTATAGAGTATAATGCCCCGTTTGGTATGTACCTCACAAAACATCTGCAACAGCTGGAAAGGCCACAGAAATACCTCACTAAAAGAATCACAGGCCTAAAGCAGATGCCATATGCTGGCCGTCTAAAAAAACTCAAACTATACTCTGTGGCATATTGTCTACTCAGAGGCGATCTCTGCTTAACATAAAAGGCCATGTCAAACCCTAAGCTGTTGGACATGCTCCACTTAAAGAAATCCCAATCCCTCAGAGCCACACACTCCAGGGATCTAAACCTTGTCATCACAATGAACAAAACATGCTGGAAGGATAGGTTCCTGACCCAGAGACTCCCCATACTCTGGAATAGACTGTCCATACATGTCAAGCAGAGTGCCTCATTAGCCCTCTTCAAAAGGAACCTTGATGATTGGATGGGAGATAGGAAATTCACCCCGGGGATCATGTCAGTCACCCTGCTAGACAGGGGCCCAGAGAAGTAAATATTGTGGGAAGAAATATCCAGGGAATTGTTATGGCTAGGCTTGCATAGGCCCTAGGGCCGATAGCCTAGTACCAACCTATGAACCTATGAACTTATGAATAAGGCCTTATGGTGGCCCTTGGCCTGGGAAGCTATTGTTAACTCAAAATTGGCTTTCACAGACTTAATTAGCCCTCTAAGTTGTCTATTTAATTAGATAAGAGAGTTCTTATCTTTTTGAGTGTTAGTGTTCCTAATTTTAGCTATAGCTTTTTTCTTTTGTTGTACAACCTGTTTAATTTTGGATTCCACCAGGGCAGTTTGTTTTTAGAGTTTGTTTTGGGCTTACTTTTGATAGATACAGCAGCCTCTTTTGATCATTGAGAGGACCGTACAGTTTCTATGAACAATTCCACTTTGGCTGCTGTGTTATCTGGGTTTGGGGGGCTTAGAATTTTGAGAGATTATCACTTAATAAAAGGTACTTTGTGATGGAACAGTTCCTTACTGTTACAGGGTTTACTAGGGTTGCAGAATTGATCTTTGTTTGAAAGGCACTGCTTTGTGATCTGAATTTACCAGCATTGAAATGACACTGGGTAGAGTGTGGCATTCTCCCATATTTATGAGTGCCAGATCCAATCTGATCTAGGGTGTGTGTGTCCAGGAATCACTGTGCCTACAAATTTGGGGTCATGTAGGATTCCCAGTCTATAAAGGTTAATTAGAGTCTCCCAATGGTAAGTATCTCAAAGAAGTTTAAGTATGATCTGTGAATTTCTGGGACATAGAGTTACCTACAGCTTGCTAGGATATGGTGTGGGACTTTGTTTATAGCAATCTGTACATAGAAAAACTCCAGCACATCATCCTGTTTAACCAACTTAGAGGTGTGCTTGTTACTGATGTAGATTGAGACACCTTCACCTTTATTCCATGCCTGTGCAGTTACTGGTCTAGATGTGTAGAAGGCGCTGAAACCTTGCACTACCAGAGAACTCTGCAACTTTAAACCATGTCTCTGTAACTGCACAGATGACTGTATTCTCCAGAGCGAGTAGACCTTGGAGGGAGTGAAGCTTCTTGTTTAAACTCCTGGCATTGAGGAGTAACACCTTTAGATTCCAGTGGGTTGATTTTGCTATGTTTGAAGGTTTGTCAATTTGGCATTGCCTAAAAAAAGGCTCTGTAGGAGAGGATACAAAACAACATGGTTTTTAATCATATCCTCCCATGCTGACAAATCCTGTATCCCCTTAGAATGACACCAGCAATGAATCCAGTTCTTAAAGTCAATTGGCTTTTGTTCATATTGTGACATCATCCTTGGTGACAATATGTCATTGTAAAATTTAGTACTGTAATGACAGAGTCTGAATACACATTAGTAAGCAAGGGCATGATAGTAAAGCATCACACAGCATGCACGTACATGGCACTAGGAACCATAGGTAATATGCCAATAAAAGAGGAACACATCCCTGTCGCACCTCTATATTCATATAAACATGTAGCATCTAATTAGTGTAGAGTTCTACATGGATGTGTAGCGTGTTACCATTCATTAGAGGAATATATCACACCAATTTACAAGGTAAGAAAACATCACTACCTTAATATATACAGTTAAAGCTGCATTACAGCGGACAGTGTACAACAGATTATCAAACTGCTTCCTTTAGATTTAAAAATGCTATCACTTCATCTTTTCACTCAACAGCACAATGAAATGCTTGCACAAAATAGGCATATACACTGCAGACACATTAGCATCACACATCGATATACGCCCAGTGTCACAAAACATGCATACCTGCACTAAATAGAGCACAGTGGAGATATAGGTAATTGAAATATGCATTTCACATATAGTGGCTACACTGTAGCCCCCCTCCATAATAAATGTTTAAGGCATACCATATTACAATGTTATAGCCCTCTGTTGAAATGATACAAGAATAACATGCATACTTGATTTCATAAATGAGATACATGATGGTATAACCGCATTAATAATACACCTATATAACCAATACTACTGGTAACTTTCCTAAACTGTGTACTCATAGTGACATAAATGGTACATATGAGTGTCTCTATTATGGTGTCATCTACATTTGCCTACATAATTTGTTTCCAGATGTTTTATTATGGTTATTTGTTTCATTAGACCTCAGTACAACATCCATTAAAACAGCGACGTGGAATCAGTCCATCTGTACCCCAAAGGAGGAGGTGTGCCCCATACTTCCACCCAGCCAGATATCCCTGCAGTATATCTTAGAGAGAACATCAGTGTGCACCACATCCAGCTTACATTGCCTCAACAGACAGCAGTCCAGCTTCTATACCAGATAAGATTTAAAAAGGCAAGGAACATGTCCTCATATATATTATGAATTGTATGTGTAGTTTACAATTTCTCTGTCTGCATATACTACACGTTGACCATATTATATATTACCTATGTATACCATAGCTGTGACTACAATGTGTATTATGTCTACTGTTATGTATTCATATAACAATTCCTAGAAGAATCAGCAATTATTCATGGATAATCTCAGGGAGGGGGTCCATAAAAAATTAATTTCATACAGTAATTTACTTAGGAAAATGGATTTCATAATCAAATTTCCTCTATGAGTAGTGTTCTTATACATGCTTGGATGTAATTTCTACACAGTAATACATAAAAGTAGGGGATTTATTTTCTCCAAGATCATCTCAGTAATTAACAAAAGTGGATGCATGTAAAGCCTTTTCACCAGGATCTTAATTTGGCAACATTCCACAGAACTAAGTACTACAGTAACTGGGTCTCCTACATGTGCTTGCTTTCATGCTTTTAGTATGTGGCTGACCTGTTTAGGGCCACTTGCTGCTAATTGCAATTGTCTAACCTTCTACTAGCTTGATCCCATAAACCATGTAAATAGTTGACCTTTAGCCCACCCAGAATCCTAGCTCTAACCCTAAACTTTCACCAAGTCCCTAATGTTAACCTCAACCTCACTCCCTATCTCTAGCCCTAAATGTCATAGTCATTCCTTAAACCTAATCACAAACTCTGTACCCTAAACTCAGTTACCCTGATCAGTTATGAAACATAAACTCACTGACTGATCCCTAGCTCTAGAATTTTATCTCATTCTTTAACATTAATCTCAAACTTTGTTCCTATCCCTAACCAAAAACTCCCAGGTACTCCCTAAACCTAATCCCAAACCCTGCTACCTTAGCTTAAATTTCCCAGCCACTCCTACCCCTAAGAGTAGGACCTCCATCTCACAAAATACACTTATGTGTCACTGAAAGCCAGAAGGTTCCTCTAAACTTATCCTCACCTAAGCCAGAAAAGAAATTTCCCCTATGTTGGATCAAGACACTGAAAAGTGTGGAAGCCCAAAAGCACTGAGAGAAGAGATATTAATTTATTGCCTGTGATTTTAGCCTGGTCTGGTGCCATATTCTTGCAGTGTCAGTGGTACAACAGGTAGCACAAGGCTGTGGGTTCTATTCCCACACCAGATAAATGATTTGCTGACACTGTAGTGTAGCATAAAAGGGAGGAGAAGGGGGTTGCTACACTCCTGAGTGTGTCATCCTTTGGATGAGATGTAAAACGGAGATCCTGTCTGCCTGAGTTGGTGGTAGCTCAGGTGGATGTAAAAGATACCATCACCTATTCAAAAGTGTGTTTTTTTATTGGTATATACATTACATATTATTTACATATTTACATTATTTACATCTATTTACAAATCTCCATACATTATAAGCTTCAATTTAAGCATTTCCTCCCAACTCTTTTATCTACAGCCAAAATATTATTTTCTCCAGAATCTTTGTCAAAGTCCATTTTCCATTGTATTTGATTTCATTTACTCTTTCTTTCCATATAGTCTTAAAACATAAAATATTACTCTGTCTATTTTCTTCACTTCTTCCTGTTTTCATGTACCATAATAACCAAATTCTATTATGTCCATATTTATTTCTTCAAATTTTAACAGACTTTTCACCCTATTATGTTTACATATTTCTTTCCACAATTTATTAACTCTTTCACATTTGATAAACACATGCTAAGTACTCTCAAACTCTCCACAATCATTGCATATTCTCTCTTGCTTTTACTTGTATGGCATATTTGCCTTACCTGGCAATTTTCAAATAGACAATCTCTATAAAAAAATCATTATAGGTTCATAGATTCATAGGTAGGTACTAGGCTATCTGCCCAAGGGTATTTATATGCCTAGCCAGAGTGTGTCGGCTTTCGCTGCCCCATTGATTAATTGCGTTTATATAACGTTATCAAAGATGAAAATAGTGAACGCTATTTCATCAGCTCCAAAACATCTAAACATGAAAATATTGAACATTCAGAACAGCAAATTTTTTCCCATGGAAAAAATTTACTGCTCCGAAACACATACACACAACACAAGCACATCAAACAAACAGCAACCACACACATACACTTAAATTCTTACATCTAACGCTACACTAAACTAAACATACACTACTATCTACCCACTTACTATAACCCAAACCCTAACCCTAAGGTCCGTCACTATCGCACACTCACCTAACCCATGCCCTAACCCTAACTCACTTAAACCGCCCTTAACCCTAAAATCTGTCACTATCACACACACGCCTAACCCGCACCCTAACCCTAACTGACTTAACCCGCCCCTAACATGCAAACAATTGCACACTTACCTGAACTCAATCCATAACTTTCCACCACAGTGCTAAGAATAGTGAAACCACAGAAACGGCCAACCAAATTCTTTCCCGAGGAAAGAATTTGCTGTTCTCCAGCTTTGCTATTCTTAGCATTTGCTGAATAGTGTTCGATATCAGAACATTCGAAGTTTTAATACTTCGATGTTCTGATGTAGACCCAATTAATTAACTGATCCTCTGTCAAGCAGAGCCAATGAAGTGATCCCAGGGGTGTATTTTCTGTTACCCATCCACTCGTCAAGGTTTCTCTTGAAGAGTGTTAGTGAGGGGCTCTGCCTGATGTAATTTAGAATTTTGTTCCAAAGCATGGGGAGTCTCTGTGGCAGGAATATATCCCTCCAGCATGTTCTATTTATTGTTGTGGCGAGGTTTAGCTCACTAGAGCGTGTGGCTCGCAGTGACTTGGATTTCTTTAGGTGGAGCATGTCCATCAATTCTGAGTTGGACATGACTTTGTAAGTCAGGCAGAGATCACCTCTGAGTAAGCGATATGCCACTGAGTACAGCCGGAGTTTTTTTAGTCGGGCTGCATAGGACATATGTTTGAGGCCAGTAATCCTCTTGTTGAGGTACTTTTGTGGTCTTTCCAGCTGTTGGAAGTGTCTTGTGAGGTACATTCCAAATGGGGCATTGTACTCTATGATGGGTCTAATGAGTGACGAGTAGAGGGGCACTATAACCTCTTTATTTCTAGATGCGAACCCTTTAGTAATTAGATGAGCCACATAGAAGGATTTCCTAACTACTTTGGCATTATGATTGTCAATGCAGAGATTATTATCTACCTGGGTCCCCAGATCTCTTATTACCTCTTCTGTATTAAGGGGGCTGCCACCTATGTGGTAATTTGTGGGTGTTTTCTTTTCCCAAATGGGATGACTATGCATTTTTTGGCATTTATCTTGAGGCCATGACTTTGACACCAGGTGTCTGATTCAGTAAGGCCCTTTTGGAGGATGTCCGTGTCAACCGGAGAGTCAATTATGGCTCCCAGTTTGCAGTCATTGGCAAACTTGGTTAGCCATAGTCCTCCTGTGTTTGCCTGTACTTTTGAGAAGTATATGCTGAACAGTAGGGGTCCCAAGACTGAGCCTTGCGGGACACCACTTGTGACTGGTTTAGAGTCGGACCTGGAGCCCACTATTCTTACCGTGTGAGTTCTGTCTGTAAGCCAGTTGGCAACCCCTCTTGTGACATAGGGGTTTATGTTCAGGCTGGTGAGTTTTTCTGCAATACCCGAGTGGAGAATGGTGTTGAAAGCCTTGGTGAGGTCAAGGTAGGCTGTGTGAACCACCTTTCCCTCGTCTATGGCCTTGGTGACTGTCTCAAAGAAGTCAACCAGGTTTAGTAGCCATGATCTGCCCTTAACAAAGCCGAACTGGGTCAGATCAAGTATTTGGAGGTTCCCAATGTCTTTGTTACTGAGTTCCATGATGATGCGCTCCATAGCCTTGCAGACCAGGCTAGTCAGGCTTATGGGGTGATAGTTACCAGGGTCAGTTGTGGCCCCTCCTTTGTGGAGAGGAATAACCGTTGCTGTGCGCCATTCTATGGGCATGTAGCCTGTGGAGAGGCTGAGGTTGAGCAGTGTGTTTAGGTGGAGGGTTAGTCCGTTCTGTAGTTCATGCAAGAAGCAGCCTGGGACACCATCTGGTCCCATTGAAGCTGTGTTTTTGGTTTTTGAAAGGGCTGTTTTCACCTGTGCGTCTGTGATTTTTGGGACACTACACTTTTCTGCTATTGTTGTGGGCCATTTTGGAGGTGAGAGGGGGGTGAAGTCTGCACTGAATCTATCTGCCAGGATGTTGGCAATATCAGTAGGTTCAGTATATTTTGTGCTATTTTGCACTTGTTTAGTGCATATCTGTGAGTTGCCACTTAGATTCTTAACATAGCTAAAGAAGGCTTTGTGGTTATCTTTTGAATCCTTGGCTATTTTTCTTTTGAAGTTAGCCTTGGATGATTTCATGACGGACCTTAGTTTCTTACTGATACTGATCAGGGATGTCTTTCCTTCTTGGGATTTGCTTTTTTTCTGAACTAGTTTCCTCCTTCTATTGTATAGCCTGTTTATTGCAGGGGTCCACCAAACTGGTTTCCTTCTCTTAGAGGAGTGAGTCTTGGTTTTGCTAGGGATGGCATGATCCATGCATCCTTGTAGGTGCTCATAGAGTGCATTTGTAAAGGTTTATGCATCTTGGGCAGCGTTATCCTTTAGCGTGGGGGCTTTGAAGCTTGCCACCTCTGTCTTAAGTAAGGTGAAGTTTGCTTTAGAAAAGTTTTTTACTGTGGTTTCCTTAGTTGAGGGTGGTGGTGGGGTGTGGACATCCAGAGTGTTTAGTTTATGGTCTAATCTAACCAGTGATGGGTTGAAATCCGGTGTGGGACACCTGTTGCCCATGTTGGTGATGACCAGGTCCAATATGTTTTCACCTTTGGTAGGGGAGTTTACCAGCTGATCCAGGGCATTTGAGTTGATGAATTCCAGGAAGCGCTGGGCCTGGGAATTTGTACTCGAGTAGTTTTCCCAGTGAATGGTAGGGTAATTGAAATTGCCCAATATCAGGGTGTTTGATAGGACATTCATGTTTTCCTATGTCTCCAGAAAGGTGAAGTGGTGGTCCTGGGTCATGGAGGGTGATCTGTAGCAGGTCACAATTTGCATTGCAGATTTGCCCAATGTTAGTTGCACATGAATGATCTCAGAGGTATCATGCTGCGCCACTAACCTGGAGGTGTAGGTATCCTTGATAAATATGGATACACCCCCTCCTTTTGTGTTTCGGTCCGTGTTTTGTGGCCGAAACATGTGGTATGAGTTGTAGCCTGGTAGTGCTGGGGTGCTGTCTGGAGCCTTGTACCAGGTTTCAGTTACTGCACAGATGTCGAAGTTCTCCATACTGAGGAGTGCTTCGAGCGCATGCATTTTGAGATTTAAACTCCTGGAGTTGAGTAGCATAACCCTCAGTTTTTTTGTTAATTGTGCTATTTACGGAGGTGGGGTTGACTTTTGAGCCTTGCCTAAAAATGGCACAATGGGAGCAGCAAAAGTCTTGGCCAGTATTCGAAAGCCTAGGGGTGACAGGTGCAAGCTGTCTCTTGCGAAGCAGCTCGGCTTGTCAAGCATGTCGTCCAGGCTGACAGACACAGGATCCCCTTTGAATGGCATCAGAAGCTTAGCCAATTGTTGAAACTGATATTTTTTTCTTTATATTGAGGTATCATTCTTGGTGTGGGCAGGATGCTACTCAGGGTCAGGGTCATACCAGCCTGGGCTGCATGATCAGAGAGCTCTTCCATGTCTCTTTTCATGTAGTCCAGGGAGGTACGTCTCAGGTCATTCACACCAACATAAACAATGACAGAGGAGTCATATTTGTACTTCTTCTGGAATGACCTGAGTGTTTGTGTTATGTGGCAGATTCTGGCTCCCGACAGGCAGCTAACAGTAACCTTCTGCTTGTCCAGCCTAGTGAGTGGGATGTCAGTGTGCCTGACTAGAGAGTCACCTATCACTAGTGTGATAGGTTTATTATTTCGCCTTAAGGGCTGTGATTGTGCAGCACACTGATTTTGTGTTTTATGTGTTGTCTGGTTTGTGATGGGAAGTGAAAATTGTTTTGGTGTCTGCTTTGGAGATCTCTGATGCTTTTGCAGGTTTTTATTTAGAGCCTCCAAGTATGATTTTGTGTATTTATGTGTATTTTTTGCCAATGCTGTTTTAGTAGGTCTGTGTGCGGCTGTATAATTGCATCTCTCGCATATGATAGTGTTTTGTGGTAGGAGGAGAGGGTTGTCTGTGAACATGAGGCAGTTGTAACATTGTCTCAGGATACCCAGATTCACCAGCTGGACTGGAGAGTGCACCTGAAGTTGCCCTTTGGTCATGCCTGAATAGTAGGGTGAGCTGCGTAATCACTTGGTTGGTGAGGGGTGAATAAAGAGCCTTGCCCTGCTGGGCAATCAGTGTCAGGGTATATTAGTGCTTGCTATTAGGTCTGAGCAAGTGCTGGGCTGTAAGATGCTTTTTGAGTGCTTAGGTTGAGAGTTAGACTAGTTTCAAGGGAAAAACTGAAGACGAGACTTAGTGGAGCTGGGAATAATTTAACCGTAGCTAACCAGCACTGCCCGGTGTGCAAAACTGTGCAAACGTGGCTTTTATAGTAGGGAAATGAAAGAGATAGAAATTAGCCCAAAATGGCCAATAAACTACTAACTTCTGGGCTGGAACCACTCCTCCAGGGACAGATAGGTTGCTCAAAGCTCCCCTCTCTCACAGGTGAACAGAGAAACTTCCTTCTATCCAAGTAAGGTATGGGCAACTCAGAAACTAGTATCACAGCCCTGAATTCAGCACTAGCCTGAAAACTGGACTATACTAGCTTAGAAAGGTGGGAAACAAGGAATTTTTTTGTTTTTTTGAAAAGATAAGGCAAAAACAGTAAAAAATACACTTAAAACAGCTTTAAACAACTACAAATGATCAGAAAAGGCTATCACACTTTAGTGTGTAGCCTACAACAGTTAAACAAATTATTTAAACAAAAAACAACTTTTTAAAAGTGCAGGGAGTCAAATAAGCACAATATGTGAAAAAAAACAAGCTTTTAAATCACAATAAATGCTGGAAAATCTGTGTTTAGGTGAAAAACAGTTAAGTACAGCAAGAAAGTACAGAAAACTGATACTTAATCACTCCAAAGTCTCTCTTGTAAGCTAGAAGGCTTGTATCAGTTTAAGGCTTTCTAGTGCTTCCCAGGAGGTTAGTTACAGGAAAGATGGGAAACAAGCGCAGATGTGGTCTTTTAAACCAGAAAGTTGAAAGAGACGGACAAACTGTCCAAATGGTCAATAAACTACAATTTCTGGACCAAGAACCTCTCCTCTCATGGTAGACAGGCTGCCTAGTGCTTACCACTCCCACTGATAAGCTAGAAGGCTTTCTTCCAACACAGAAAGGCTTGCGGTGCTCAGAAGCTTACCAACAGTCCTGGATACAGCAACTCTGTAGCTGGACTGGGCTAGTTACAGGAAAGGTGGGAAACAAGCGCAAGTGCAGCTTTTAAACCAGACCGTTGAAAGAGATGGAAAAAAATGCCCAAACTAACAATAGCTACAATTTCTGGGCCAGGAACCACTCCTGTTGTGGTAGATAGGCTACTTAATGTTTACCACTCCCACTGATAAGCTAGAAGGCTTCCCTCCAACACAGAAAGGCTTGGGGGGCTCAGAAGCTTACAAAGAGTCCTGGATACAGCAAATCTGTACCTGGACTAGACTAGTTACAGGAAAGGCAGGGAACAAGTACAAATGTAGACTTTTAAGCCAGCAAGTTCAAAGAGATGGAAAACTGCCAAAACGGCCAAATAAACTACAATTTCTGGGCCAAAACTCACTCTTCCCGTGGAGGATAGGCTATCTAGTGCTTACCACTCCCATTGATAAGCTAGAAGGCTTCCCTCCAACACAGAAAGGCTTGGGAGGCTCAGAAGCTTACTAACAATCCTGGATACAGCAACTCTGTAGCCAGACTATGCTAGTTATAGGAAAGGTGGGAAACAGGCACAAGTGCGGCTGTCAAACCAGAAAGTTGAAAGAGATGGAAAAAAACTGCTCAGACAGTCAGTAGCTATAGTTTCTGGGCCAGGGTCCACTTCTCTTGTGGTAGATAGGCTACCTGATGCTTACCACTCCCACTGATAAGCTAGAAGGCTTCCCTCCAACACGGAAAGGCTTGGGAGCCTCAGAAGCTTACAAAGAGTCCTGGATACAGCAATTTTGTACCTGGACTAGGCTAGTAACAGGAAAGGCATAAAACAAGTGCAAACACAGACTTTTAAATCAGAAGGTTGAAAGAGATTGAAAAGCTTCCCAAACAGCCAATAAACTATAATTTCTGGGCCAGAAACCACTCCTCCTGTGGTAGATAGGTTATCTAGTGCTTACCACTCCCACTGATAAGCTAGAAGTCTTCTCTCCAACACAGAAGGGCTTGGGGGAGGGGCTCAGAAGCTTACCAACAGTCCTGGATACAGCAAATCTGTACCTGGACTACACTAGTTATAGGAAAGGCAGGGACCAGACGCAAAACGTGCTTTTAACCAGAAGTAGAAAGAGATGGAAAAACTGCCTAAACGGCCAATGAACTACAATTTCAGGGCCAATACCTACTCTTCCTGTGGTAGATAGGCTACCTAGTGCTTACCACTACATTCTTTAATCTTTTTATAGCTATATTCCCCCAGATTTACGAAGCCTGTTATACCGTGCAGGAATAGTTTAAGAGCTATTTTCGGCGATATGGCCGACGTGGGATCCAGGAACGAGCTCCCGGGATGTGCACGTGAGCTCTTAGACTAATCCTGCACGGACCGAGCCCCTGTATGCAAATAACCCTCATTTGCAGGTGAAAACCATGCAAATGAGGGTAATTTGTGATCCAGGAAGCAGGCAGCTGTCAGTGCAGGATGAGTGCAGTCTGCAGAAATGTACTCGGTTAGTAACCGAGTACATTTCCACAAACTACAAAACGGAGCTATGACAGCTCCAAATAAAGGCTGCATATCATTGGTGAAGCATGCCAATGGCCAAGTAGAAGGCCATTGACATTGCAAAATGCGTAAAAAAACAAAAAAACAACTTTCAAATTCCCGTTGCCGATCTTGCCTGTTTAAGCATAGGGCAGCGGCGCGCTAATGGGATCAGGGGGAAATAATAAAATAAACCTAAAATAAGCATTCTAACTAAAAGCAGTATTCAGCCATGCAAGTCAATGGCAGGCATAAGACAACCTGGCCAGTGAGTAATGGTTGCTAAGGGGGGAGGCCCAGTGTGGGACATGTAAATATGCATTAGCAGGCAATCCTATGCAAATGAAGGGAAGGATAGTGAATCCCAGATTTCCCCAGGGTGTGAGGCAGGTCCAAAGAGTGTAAGAGTAGAAATAGCTGGGTGCAAGACTAGGAGATAGGTGATATCATGGGGGGGGGGTGTCAGGCATACTGTAAGTGGATTGGAGCCCTGTGGCTTGGGACTGCTCCTAGCTTAGCACAGCTAAGCTAGACATGTGTCCAAACTGCCTAGCACTCCTTACAAAGTGTAAGTGGGTGTGCGCGCCTCGCACTGGGTTTCATAGGAAGAAATAGGAAGTTAAACCAGGAAATAGCAGCTCTGTGCACATCTGAGCACTCTGTTTGCACGGCACACACACAGGCTTAAACAGGGAGTCAATGGGAAGGGAAAACAGCAGTAAGAAGGTAATCAAGGAGAACTAGCTGAGCTGCCAGGTGAAATGTATCAGAATCAGCTAATTACACAAGCAGCAGACCAGCCCAGCCCAGAACACCACTATAAACCAAGCAAACACCTTCCCCCCCGGTTTTTCCACACTCTACACCACCAGTGTATACAAGCGGGGACATTTTAAAAAGCAAACCTACAAAATGAGAAGAGCTCCAGCAGGCAACATAGAACAACATGTGCAAGAGGCTGAGTGTGGTGAGGATGTCAATGCTGCTGAACAACCCACAGTGAGGAGACAGAGAACAGTGTACAGACCCAGGGTAACCTACCAGGGGCTACATGAGCTGGAGATAGTGGAGCACTATAGGGTGGACAGAGACCTCCTACAGAAGATCGTTGAGCTGTGCAGGCCACACCTGACACACCACACTGGCTGAGGGGAACCCATCCCAGTGGATACCAAGGTATGTGTAGGCCTAGGTATACTAGCCATAGGTACCTCCCAAACCACAACTGGGGATAACATGGGCATTTCACAGGCATCAGCATCCAGATTATTCCACCAGTTCCTGGATGCCATGTCAGCACATGCCAGTGAGCATGTATATTTCCTCAATACACGTGAGGTGTTGACCAGCAATATGCGTCTCTTCCACCTAATAGCAAACTACCCTGGGGTAGTGGGTGCTATAGACTGCATGCACTTACATATCAAAGCACCACCCAGTGAGCAGAATAGGGCCTACATCAACCACAGTGGCATCCCCTCCATCAACTGCCAGGTCATATGTGATGCCCAGGGCATTATACTGAATGTGTATGCTGGCTGCCCTGGAAGCTATAAAGATTCACACATATGGCAACTGATGCAGCTGTACTACAGATTTGCTGATGTGGACATCCCCTACTATCACCTAGTGGGGGATGCTGGGTACCCACTGGAGCCATGGCTGATGATGACACCCATCAGAAATGCACACACACCTGAACAACAATGCCATAATGAGGCACACGCACAGGCCAGAAATATAACAGAGCATGTGTTTGGGATGCTCAGGTCACGGTTCCAGTGTCTGGACACATCCGGTGGAGCCCTGCAGTATTCACCAGCTACATGTACCCAAATTGTTATGGTATGTGCTATGCTACGCAATGTGATCCTGCTGAAACAACTGCAGCAGGAACAGCATGGGGCAAGGCCAAACAGCCCCCCCCACACCAATGCCAAGGCCCATACAGGCACAGAGTGACTCGGAGGAGGAACAACCTGAGCCTGCCCCAGTAGGCAGAAGGGGTGTGCCCAGTATGCCCTGGCCTTGGCAAAGAGGCAGCTCATAGCATATGCACTGACACAGTAGGGGCCCAGGGAATGTCATCTCTCTCTTTCTCGTGCAGACAGTAAAAGGGATGCCAAAAAATGACACTACCTGTGCCCGACCATGTATAGGGAGTGTACTATGTGCATCCAACATAGGCAGCCCTCCAGCACCATCCTCAAGTCTGGCACACCCTCAAGATAAGTCAATCAACCAACCAATTGACAAATGGGGTAGAATGTGTTTTTATCTGTAGCTATGGTATGGATGTGAACATGCAAGGGTACTGGGTGGCTGGATGTCAAGGCAGCAGACAGTAGACACCCATAGTGGCATTATGAGATCTGTAACACATACTGGAGTCACCATAGTAACCAGTACTACACAGGGTGACAAAACTCACTGCAGGAAATGGCCTGAGCAACATGGGTGTCCATAAGAGCCACACATGCCAGTCAGGAAGGTTCACATACCCAGCAACAGTCTCAGCCAGCAGGACAGGAGAAGACTAACACAAACATATGCTGTACTATGGCCTCTGAATGTGCCCTATGGCTAACCCCTCCCCCAGGCCTTCACAGACAGACCACAGCAGGCCAGGCAGTTGGATGTAAGTTATGAAGGCTAGGAAGTCAGAAACTAATATGTAGGTAAACAAAGCTGGGATCTGTAGTACACTGGTAAGCCTCTAGCCAGCAGGATAGATAAGACTACAGACTGAAATGGAGTACCTGACATACCAGTACAGTCATAGCAAATTTGTACAAGTGTCAGGTGTGCCCCCCCCCCATCCAACATACACTTAGAGTAACAGTCAGGTGTGCCCCCTCACTCCTGTGTAGAACAGTAGAAACAGTCAGGTGCCCCCCCCCGCTATGCAGAAATGTAACAACAGTCAATGGCAAATGACCGATGGATTCCCTGCAGACACAGCATGCTTCCTGTTGGTGTACAACACAAAGGTCAGCACCGCAGTACAAACTACCTGGACTTGCTCCACACATGCAGTATAGATGGCCATACTGGGCATGCTCATACACTTAGAGGAATGAAGGCAATGTCAGTCAACAACATACTGAGAGGTCATACTGGGCATGCTCATACACTTAGAGGAATGAAGGCAATGTCAGTCAACAACATACTGAGAGGTCATACTGGGCATGCTCACACACCTAAACATATGAAGGCCATGTCTGCAAACACAAGTGTCCCAGACATATCTGGAAGTTGCAGTTCTCAGTGCGGACACATGTCAGTATGCACCACTCCTGCCTTGCACACACAGTAGATAGGAATACAGACAAATATGTAAGGACAACACACTATAATAAGCCACAGGTACATGGGCATAGATGTGTAGCAGATAGTGACCATGACAAGGAGCCATGCGGGCCTGTCCCAACTGGCACACAGCCAAAGGGCCCCCAACACATGAGGTGCAGATGTAACCCACTGCGGATACTAGCCACCAGTACCTGTCAGCATGACAGACTATGTGGTGCACATGCCAGCTGTGCAACAAGACTGTACAAGGAAGTAGCCATCTAGTAGCTGTAGACATGCACCTATGACATATGACCCCATGTGTGCCCGCATGTGGCATGTCAACCCCTACATGAATGGGGTATGGCTCATGCACACACTGCCTTCCCCATAGCAGTAGTATGACAAGCCTGCTGAGGTCATCAAATGTGAATTACACCTTTGGGAGAGCTATAGCTCAGTAATATGCATGGCACATCCCATAACTGCATACTGCTGTAGTGATAAACTAGTTAGGTAGTAGTTCTAACCCCAGACTTGGCAATTGTGTGAGTGTGTGTTTGTGTGCATGCCTGTCTGTCTCTGAATGTGTAGAGGGAAATACTTGTTAGGCTACTCACACTCTGTACAATACATATATTCACCTTTGGCAAGGCTGCTGATGTCACTCACCTAGAAGTACACCTCTGGGAAAGTGCTAGCCCAGTAATCGCCGTAGCACATTCTGTAACTGTGTACTGCTGTAGTGTGATAAACTAGTTAGGTAGGTGTTTGAACCACAGACATGGCAACAATGTTTGTTTGTGTGTGAATCTGTGTATGTGTGTCTGACTGAGTAGAGAGCAATGCATTTTAGGCTACTCACACTCCATACAATACAAATACTCTACTTTGGCAAGGCTGCTGATGTCACTCACCAAGAAGTACACCTCTGGGAAAGTGATAGCCCAGTAATCTCTTTAGTGAGTTCTGTAACTGCATACTGCTGTAGTGTGATTTAGAACAGTGGTAGTGTTCTATCTCCATCCACGGCAGTTCCGGATGTTTTGTGTGTGTTTCAATGTCTGTGTATGGAGCAATGCATTATAGGCTACTCACTCACAGTACATTACAAATGTCCTACTTTGGTAATCCTGCTGATATCATTAATTGTGAAATACACTTTGGGGAAGATGTACTTCAGTAATGTCCGTGGTGCATACTATAATTGCGTAGTGCTGTAATGTAATATACTAGTTAGGTAGGGGTTCTACTCCCAGACATGACAGGTGTGTGTGTGTGTGTGTGTGTGTGTGTGTGTGTGTGTGTGTGTGTGTGTGTGTGTGTGTGTGTGTGTGTGTGTGTGTTTGTAACTCATATCCTGTGTAGAGGTGATTATGAGTGTGTGACAGGGGTTTTGCTAATTTAATTTATGGTGGCCCTACTATATATCACAATGTCAACCATACAGGGATAACAGATGTAAATAGCTGAGAGGTTGGGGTGCAAAGCCATACCCATACATGTGACATCAAGGCCAGACAATCACAGTTAGCAACCCCACTGTGCCTGCACATTTGACTCACAATGGACATACCATGCCTGACAACATGCCCTGTATGGATAGATGACACTGACATCACGGAATGCTGTTAGCATGTTATCAATGTAGGTGCAGAGTAAACCTGCTGACCAGTACCAGTCCCTGTCACAGGTGGGCAAGAGTGGCACATCTGATGATAAGCTGTGTTCACAGCATGGGCCAGACACCCCATATACAGTTCCACATGTCACTGTACATGCATGTGGGAGGTGTGCACATCCTAGACACCATCCGAGTCATGGACTAGGGAAGACATACATGGCAAGTAATGCACAGCATTGGCCACACACAATAGTCACCCAGGTGACTGAACGACAGATGCAATACCCACCTGTGTGGGCAAATGCAGTAGCTACAATCCTGTGCCACAATGCAGACCATTGTCATGTGGCACGATGCCAAGGTATACTCATTGCCTACACTTGTATAGCCTGCTGGCACTGTTGGCCACCACACACCCATGCAGACATGCACCCATGCATGCCCGAACTGGCACCCTGTGTGTTTGTGTGTGTGCTGTATGGTGCGTATGTCCACATCCACACATACTACTCCCCCCAGAGCACAGTGAAGCATGCCACCTGATGTCTGACACCCCCTCATACTCACTGCCCATACAACCTCCATATGACCCATGTGGTGTACGTGTTCCCTGCACATTGATGTGTTGTGGCAATCCCACTAGTGACGAGTTGCACTTCTGGCCCTGCCAAGTGTGGTAATGTGTGTGCATCCCTGTGTGAGTGTGCCTGTGCTGACGCTGGCACCTGTTCATGCAGACAGGCATGTGTAAGTCACCTGCTGTATATCTACTGTATCCCTGTTGCAGATGTCACTCACCATCACATATACGTTCTGAGTGCTCCCCACCAGTTAACCCATGTGATGCATCCAATAACAGCATTAAACTGTGATAACACTACATAGCTGTCGGGGCTTCGATACCCTGTGCTGGTAGGTATGTGACACAAACATGCATCAGTTTTACCCTCCCACCCCTTCCTGGCATTATTTGCCTCTGTCTGCCTCCCCCACCCCCTCTCTGGTGGATGTGGAGGCCCACACCTGCATTGTTTAGGCAGCAGCATGTGTATTTTAAGTGATGCTCATGATCAGCTGATGGCCTCTGCATGGATTGCAGCCCTTCCCTAGCCAATTGCATGTGGAACAGCTGTGGTAACATTCCCATAGCCAACTGCATGGAAATGCACTCCAATACCTGGGAACATCCTGGTGGTGTTGGCCCTTGTCTGTCACTGTGAGCAGGAGCTAGAACTGTCATTTGGCAAACATCATTTAGATGGGTTGGGGATTTACCTCTAACAACATACACTGTAGAAAGAGGGCAACAAACAGCTGGGGAATGTGCCTGATCTGACTACAGACTGTAAGTGCTGCTATACTGCATATGGAGTAATGTTGGTTTAATTGTGTTTGTCTGGATATGTCTGTCGTACATGTCGCAATACTTGCCATGTCAGTTTCATGTATATGAGGAATCCCTATCTGCAGGGTCATCTGCAGACTGGGCAGTGTTGTGCCTTTGGTTTCATCTGTTAGCCACGATGCATCTATCTGTGGAATGCAGAAGGTGTCTGTTGATGGTAAAGGCCATGACAGTTACTGACTACATATCCCTCATTGGATATATGTTGCAACAAACCCTGTTGCAATGGTAGATTAATGAGGGTATCACAGCGACATGTCTATACTGGCCCTGTGTATGTGCTGTCAGCCACACCTCTGTCAACCTTTGTACATATGTCGTGCATGAAGTGGTGCATATGTGCTGTACACCATAAATAGTATCATCATATCTGATAAAAAGCCATTGATATATCAGAGTGCTACACATGTCATGTACAGTAGGGATTACATTTAATGCCATAACCTGGACATTCTGTGGATGCTTGTACAGTACTGATGTCTGTGTAGTGATGGTGAATGTTGGCAGTGTGTGTATTGTTAATATGTACTATGGCCTGTGTACAGACTGTGGTAGATGTCATTCTATCTGATGTTACATGCTGCCCCACTGTATGGTACCGTTTTACCTTACATGTTTGTAGGGCCATACACACACATGTCGTATACCACAGACAGCAATCTGATCAGACTGTGTAGCAGCCCAGTATATGTAGGGTCATTCTGTGAGTGGCACATATGAGGATGGTGTAGGACAGATAGTCCATATACTGTACTATTATGCTAGCGTATCATATGTGGCTGTGTTCACATTGGTTGTGGTTATGCACTGTCACACAGGTGTATCCTACTCTGTGCTGTGACATGGCTGTTGAGCCTGCTATATATGCAGGTACTGTACAATGATAACCTTAGGATGTCTGTCAGTAGCCAACGGCACACATGTTATGAGCAGATGTCACCTTCCACACACACCATGTCTGTGACAACAATCCCAATGACAGTAGCAAATGTCTATTAATATACCAGTTATACATACCTGACATCCCCTTGCACTATGACATTGGGACTGTAGGGGCTGGGGTAGGGCTACACTCCATGTCCAGGACATATGGTGGGACTATATGGACATGTAATTATCCAGATAGCCATGTTACAGACAGCAGGTATCAATACCCCCTACAGGAGAACCTGTACACTCAGGGCAGCCACATATATGTAGGAGGATGAGGACATACAGACAGACTGTGAGTAGAGTGGTGTAATGCTTTGCATAGTACTGGTGTTACAGGGTGTGTGTGTGTACATACTAGTTTACCTTGGACTGCAGTCTGTCTGCATAGCTCACTACTGTGGGCCTATTCTCTAGCTGGACAGAGATGTGCCTATCATGTGTTGTCTGTCCACCATACAGGTCTTGTGTCGGATATTACACTGGCAGTGTGTGTGTTGTTATGTTAGCAGTACATGGTTATATCCATTTGTGGCCCTGATGTCTTATTCCTGCATAAGGGTATGTTGCAACACATCCTGTAACACCAGCATGTTCCAGGGTGTGTAACTGCAATATTGCAAGTATAGCCTTGTGTTCCTGCCTTTGTCCTCCACATATATGGCAGGCTTTGTCCTGCTGTGATACAGTTAGTGGTTGTTAGGCAATAGCCTATCATTAATTACTGCTAGCATTCCTACTGTCATCCCAGTCATAACGTGGACTCCCAAAACATTTGTTGGTCAGGGTCCATACATGTGACAGATACCTTGACATTACCACAAGTAATGAATGTCCCACTAGGGCTTGACTACAGGGTGTAATTGGAGGCTGCTGAACTACATCTGATATTGTTGAGTGTTACGTATCATGCAGGCAAATCCTTTGTCTGTAGTAGTACGAATTGAAGGGCTTGGCCTGGACACCATAGTATGTTATATATTCACACTGTCTGCATCTACTGTTTTGTGTGGGCCTTGCATCCATCACTGGTTATATACATCAACATCTATGTGCTGTCAGTAATGGCATACATTATTGTATGGTACACAAATAAAGGTTGTTTGTGCATACATACCTGTGTGTCATGTCATGTCCTTTGAATTGTGAGTGGGTATATGTGTAATGTAAGTATCCCCCTTGTGGGTCTGGTTGCCAAACTACACATCACAGGTACCAGTTACAGAGCTTGTGGCTGGGGATATACATTGCACCCAGTACGTCCACACTACTTCTACATATGTATGGCTACTAATACCCTTTGTCTGTGTATATGTGTATATGCACATGATTGTCAATGTATAGATGTCTGTGCATATCTGTACCGTTGTAATGTGTACCCCTTCAACATAGTACATTCCCTGCAGTACAATGGCCTATCTGCATGATATGTTACAGATATTGCCCTGACATGTACAGGTGACTTGGATTACTGTTGGAGCATTGTAGCTGTGTTGTGATGGGTCCTGCCATCAAGTACTGCATGTGCTGGATATTGGATTGCACAGCATATCTGTTAGGGCTGGGGGGGGTTACATAGCAGTAATTACCAGGTGTCCCTCATTTGTGCCCCCACCCCCATTAACTGTGCTCATGGTCTATTATGTATTACGGAGTGGGCCATGAGTCCGTTCCCATATGGAAATCATATACACACGTCTATCTGTATCTATATATATATATATATATATATATATATATATATATATATATATGGGTCTACGACTAATGACCGAAACGCCGATTCGCCGACAAAGAAATCACCGACACCAAACGACCGACAACACAAAGTACCGACAACGCAAAACACCGAACACCATAACACCGACACACTACACGTAAACAACACAGTACACTACAACACATATCCACTAGCCCTAACCCAAACCCTAACCCTAAGGTCCGACACTACCGCACACTCTCCCTACCTGCACCCTAACCCTAACTCACTCACCCACCCCTAACCCCAAGCTCCGACACTACCGCACTCTCCTACCTGCACCCTAACCCTAACTCACTTACCCACCCCTAACCCCAAGCTCCGACACTACCGCACACTCTCCCCACCTGCACCCTAACCCTAACTCACTTACACACCCCTAACCCCAAGCTCCGACACTACCGCACACTCACCTATCACACACCCTAACCCTACATCCCTCACTATTGCACACTTACCTGTCCGCTCCCTACTCCTAAATCCCTCACTATCGCATACTTACCAGGTCGTGCTTACACATTCCCCTTGTCGGTCTTCCGGTTGTCGGGATTCAGGCGTGTCGGTCAACTGCGTTGTCGGTCGTTTGGTGTCGGTGATTTCTTTGTTGGCGAATCGGCGTTTCGGTAATTAGTAGGGGACCCATATATATATATATATAAATATATATATATATATATATATATATATATATATATATACATAATTATATATGTGAAACCCCCATATATAGATGGATAGAACTGGATATTGATATATCTCTAGCTATGTGAATGTATTCATATATATATATATATATATATATATATATATATATGTGTGTATGTATGTAGATATATATATATATATATATATATATATATATATATATGGATATATACACTGAACATATTAATCTATCTATGTACGATTACTGTTATATGGTTATTTGTGAGCCATACATACACATATATATACCAATAGCTGTCTATCTGTCTACATTTACAAATGTATATCTGTCCATATGTCCATGCATGTTCGGCCTATATGTGTGGCCTGTACCTCATTCTCTTGGCAATTGACATGGATGACCTTAGGACTGAGGTCAGTCATTCATGCCGACACGTACGTGTTTCAGACTTATCATCATCTTCAACATATGTGTTCTACTACATATAACTGTGTAATTTGCAATGTTTTAAGTGTATTAGAGCAAGATATGACACACATCCCTATATGTATCCACATTATGGTGCACTTTGTCCAGGATTCATGCATTAAGAGGTTGTGTGGTGTGTTAATTCTACATTTCCTGTGCTGTTGACTGATTGCGCTGGATGATATGTATGTGAAATGAGTGGGTATGTACATCTCCCATGGTTTACAGGTAAATCACGTAGTGTATGATGTGCAGGGTCCCGGGTTTAGGCCTTGCAGATGCTGTATATTTTGTTTCAGGGCAGAGCACTGGCTGTCGGATACAGAGTGTGTTAGGGACATTTGAGCAGTTGTATGTGGGTGTGCATGGGTTTGCGCAGAGCTAAGCAATGCTAACCTCCGGTTGCATTTCCTTACACTCAGCTAACATCTACTTAGCTCAATCTATGTAGGCAATGCTTACCCCCACGCAAATACACGTACACACACTTACAACTGCTTATCCATGCGTACTACTGCTGTTATGCACTTACACATGCTTACTAGTGCCTTAGTCATATGACACTTCACATGTGCATTTAAGGCAGTACTCCTTTGCAAATATAAATGGTATTTAGTAGGTTATACAGCACAACAATGTTAACATACAGATTTCACATGGAAAATAGGATGTGCTGCAGTGGGACTCGACCTGGGAATGCGTGTGCGTTAGGTGGATGCTCTGGCCACTGCACTACTGCTATTCTGCTTCCTTTTCATATGTCTACCATACTGACATACCCATGTTCCCTTCCCCCAGCCCCCAAGCTCCACGTACACAGCATCCATCCATTCCCCAGTTGCTAGCCCTGCCATACCACACCTCCACACATTTCCCTCTCTGCACGTCTCGGTACACCTCCAGTATACTGTCCCCACCCAAGTGTCTGCAGGCTCTTCGTCTGTTTAGCCCACATAAGTACCAGCCTTCCCTTGATCCTCCTCTGATACTGGTGTAGACATCAGTGTGACCCACATCTTTTGGTTCATCCCGCCAGTGATGGACCTGTTGTTGTGTCACGAGTAGACCTAGCTGGTCTACAGTGTTTCTCCTACTGGTAGCATCCTGCCAGGGTTTTTTGTAGCAGCGGTTTGCTCACACACCTGGCCAGCCTCATCATCGGGTGTTTGCAA
>NC_056733.1:1041249473-1041277007 GCF_019279795.1 Protopterus annectens
GTGACACCAGCCATTTGATATGGTGTGCTTAAGGCACTTTCAAGTGGTTGTAAGCAGGTTTGCACAGAGGTTAGCACTGCTGATTTCCAGTCACAGTGTGTTACATGCAGTTAGCATTTCCTTTGCTTGATCTGTCAGTGGTGCTTCACCCCGCCCATACGCACTTGCACACGCTTACTATTGCTTACATTTGCTTACTTCTACTTATCTGTGCTTATGCCTGCTTATTGCTGACTTATTCATTCTGGTACTTACTCTTCACATGTGCATTTCATGCAGTACTCCAGTTCATATTTAATTGTTATTTGGTAGGTTCTACAGCAATAAAATTTACATAATTGTTCGTATACAGATTACACTTGGAAAATGGTATGTGCTGCAGTGGGACTCGAGCCGGGAAAGCTTCTTCCTTAGGTGGATGCTCTGACCACTATGCTATTGCTGTGCTGCTTCATTTGCTATACCTTCCTTGTTATCCTCTTCAGCCTTTCATGCTGTTTTACCCATAGCTCCGTGATGGGAAAACCTGTGCACCTACGGTTAGCTGTACTCTGAGTTTTAGAAACATTACTACAAGGGTTTCATCGTGGTTTTTTTTCAGTGTACTGTTGCTGTTGAACACATGGGGACGGTTGGTGGGGATATGCGGACACTTATGTGCGGTCTCACTCTTTTATATACACATTCTTCTATTCTACTTTGCAGGGGCGTGTTTATTCTGAGAGCTCTGCTCTCAGCCAAGCCCCCTGCACTTGTCCATGCTCAGTGTAGCATTAGGTGTTCCGGCAGCGTGCCTTTCTTAATATGCATGGCGTGCTGCTGTCTTCCTCTTAAACTGGTGCTTCCATGCAGTACTAGCGTTGTCCTGCACAGAGGATTAGCGAATCCGAGGGATTATCTCATCATTATGGCTTTTTTCTTATCTATTTCTAAATCTTTCCATGGATCAATGCAATAAAATGCTTTCATAATATTTAAGTACCATTCCTTTATATTTTTCACATATATTTTTATTTTGCATAACACAGTTTTGTTTTGGTACTCTTTTATTTCTTCATTCACAATGCTTTTACTTCTTTTTTTAACTCCCGTTCTTTCCCACAGTTCTTTGTATTTATAATATAATATAATTTCTATCAAGTTTTTATTTTTCTTCATAATTCCTTTTAATACCTTATATAAAATTAAAGATGCTGCATGTACTATTGGGTTTATTAAACCCAAGCCTCCTTGCTCTTTTTTTCATATACAGAAACCCTCTCTTGACTGTATTCAGTCTAGAGCCCTATGTAAAAGAAAATATAATCATCATGTGTTCCTTTTCATACTTAATAGGAATTATATAGATGTTAGCATCATAAGCAATTTTTCCTATTACCATGGTGTTCAACAAGTGTGCTTTTTTTCTATATGAAAATCTATATGACTTCCAAAAAATAGTCATATACTTTACATTTTTGGGTGCGTTATCCCATTGTTGTTGGCTGTATTCATTCCTTCCAAATATTATTCCTATTATATCTGTATATTTTTCATTGAACTCAATACCTCCTATCATACCTTCAAAACCATATCCTTTACTTTTCTCTTTATTTATACTTAAGCCAATTTTTTTTTAATTTACACTTAATTTTTCGTTTACTTCTTCCATTCATACTTTATTTTTAACAATTAGTACAATATCATCTGCATAATTATGCATTTTTGGCAGTTGTACTTCCTTCATAATTTTGTATGCACCGCTTCTTGGCATTTTATTAATTTTCCTCACTACTGCATTCATAAATAATGAGAAAATTATACTACTAGCTAGGCAGCCCTGCTTTATTCCACATTAATTTTTTATTTCTTCCCCAGTCCAGCAATTTACATTGTTCCTTTCAGATTTTATTACTTGCAATATTTTTTGCTTATATTATATGCCTGCAATATGGGCCATAATGATTTATACTGAATATTATCATAAACTGTACTTATAAAACCCTATCATAATCTTTGCTTCTATATTTTATTTATGATATCATCAATTATTTCTATTATTATCCATGATAACTCCTGACCTCCTTTTCCTTTTCTTCTAAATATATTTTGGGCATATAATCTATCCATTTTTGTAACCTTTTTGTTAATATTCTCATGAAAATTATAATCTGTATTATTCAATGTTATAGGTCTCCAATTTTTTTATCGCCTCTTTATTTCCTTTTTTTAAATATAAATTGTAACCATTCATTCATAACTTCTATAAAATTATTTCTTGCCACTCCATTTCTTTATACATACCATATTCAATTCCATCTAGCCATGTTGCAGAATTCATGTTAATATCTTTTAGAATTTCACTTAATTCTTTCATAGTTATTTTTTGTTCTAAATATTCATTATCTTCATTATTTAAATTTTCACCTTTATAAATCTGTTCTATGTTTTCTTCTCGTTTAACAAATAATTCCAATACACATTATTTATTTCATATATTCCTTCTTGCTGTCTTAATTGCTTACCTTTCTTATTCTTTAATTCTCTTATTTTCCTTCTTGTATTATTTTACTCAAATATTGTGCTACCTCTTCTTTCTTCCCTTGTAAATAAATTTTTGTTTATATAACACGTTGTTAATTTTAATTTGATTCATTTTATATATTTATCTTTCTTTTTTCATAAAATGAATTTTTATTCTCTAATAAGTTTCTGATGTTGCTTGACATAATATCTTATATATCTCTTTTTCTTTCCTTCCTTATACATTCTAAAAACACTTTTTATATTTCTGTTTAAAATTAAGCCACAAGCAGCCCAATTCTCATAAAACTCTCTCATATTCATATGATTTTTTCATAATTCCATAAGTTCTTTTTTTTTCTAAAATAATTAATTTTCATTAATTCTCTTTATTCCTTTTCCTGTTCTTATATATTCTTCATTTACCTGTACTTTTACCCATATAGCTACATGGTCCAAAAATCCAGAATACTTAATCCCCTTTTTTAACTTTTAAACTTTCATATATTAAATAGTAATCAATTTCTGTCCTAATTTCATTCCTCTTGTAGGTCCAATGGTTATTCTCCCATACACTTAACTTTCTACTTCTCATAATTTCTTTAACCATTTTAACATCAGAATTGCACTTTTTTCCCTTAAATTACAATTAAAATCACCCCCACTATAATGTCCATATTCAACAATATTTTTAAACACCATTTCTCTATCTTTTTTGTTACATATGCATATAAAGCTATAATTCTATACACATACATTTTCCATCGCAAGTCTACCATAATTCATCCTAGTTGCATTATGGTTATGTCTAATATTTTAATGCTTTCTTGACATAATATACATATGCCTGAGCACAATTGTTTCCCCATGGTCCAAACTACCACACCATTGCAAAGTTTTTTCAGTTTGTGTTCTTTCTTCCTCCATTTATAATCTGATATTTTCTAAAACAATAATATGTGCATGTACTGCAGCACACCATTGTAATATACCTAGTCTCCTTTCAGGATTTTTCATACTGTTCACATTTAAAGCTAATACTTTCAGCTTTTAAGAACAGTTAGTGTAATACATTTTCCCCTTTCCTTTCTTATTTTCTCTAACATTATGTTTTTGAATTTTCTTTTCCTTTCTTTAACTCTTTTGCCTATTGAATTCTTTTTATTTCTTACTGTACACCAGTCAGCTTCTTCCTCACTTGTCTCCTCTGTTTCTTTTTCCTTGTCACTTTGTTTAACTTCATGTATAACCTCTTTATCCGTCACATCTTTTTTGTACATTTTCTTGTACAACACGTTCATCTGTCTCTTTCTCTTGCATAACTTCATTTTTATTTTTATTTTCTTGGACATTCATTTTACATTCTAGCCATGAACAACTAGTATTACCACATTTTTGTACTTTAAATCACATTTTTTGCATTGTGCCCTACTTTACCACATAAATAACATCTTTTTTTTCACATTCATTGATTCAATTATCTTTTTTCCCCTCAAAATAACAAGTCTTTGTTTGACCCCTGTATTTCACAAAACCCCTGTTACCATGAACATTACTAATACTAGGTACATGCATAACATTATCATTTTCCATTTTATATTACTCCACGTTCCCATTCCCCAGTCCATAGTCCTCTTTCATCATATTTTTGTAGTGTCCATTACATCTTTTCATATAGTTAACAAATGTTCTTTCAGTTCTTTTGCTTCAACTTCAGTTCTACACTGGATCGTTATTCTTTTTTATTGTTTGCCTGTAAAAAGCTTGCACCATATATTCTGACCATGGATAAATATTTTTCTTTTGTTCATATGCACCCAAACAATTTTTCATGGCCTATCCAGTCTGAAATATCAAGTCACAAAAAGTCTCTTTATTAATTAAAATGAATGTTCTTGCGTCTTTTGGTTTTACAATCAGAGCTGCTATGACAACGTTCCAAATCTCATACACTTTCTTCTTTTTTATTGCTCCACATACTGTCCGCTTCTTATTTGTAAACCCCATAGCTGTCCACACTTTCTTCTTTTTTATTGCTCACACACACTGTACGCTTCTTATTTGTTTCTTTTGTTTCTTCTTCTTTCTTCTCTGTTCCTTCTCCAACAGTTTGTGCTTAAGTTTTTGACTCTGGGACTTTTTCTGACACAGCCTCTTCTTCTCCTTTTTCTTCTTCTATTTTTTTCCATGATGTCACTCCATAAAACTGCTGCTCCATTTTCTGGCTCACTTTGGTTTACCATTTCTTCCAAATAATCATCCCACAACCCCTACAATTGGAGGGTTGCAATTATGCATTTTTTCAAGGTAACTGTCTCTCCTTCAAACAATCTCCTCTGAAAGTTTTCCTCTGAATCCATCTTTGTTTTGGCTACAGTCTCCTTTTCATCCAATGTCACTATTTTTTTCTGCACCCATATCATTAGAAAAAATTCTGGTAATGATTCTATTTCAACTACATTTTCAGCAACTTTCATTCCAGTTTCAGCAAAAGCTGAATCAACCATGTTTACTGCCTGTTCCTCCAGGCCATCTCTTCACCTGGAGCAGGAACAGGAAGTTTGCTGTGTCACACACAAATGCTTCCCCTTAATACCAATATTAGGGGAAGTTCCCTGATGCCCTGGCCAAATTTCCCCTCGTAGTATAAATAGCACCTTATGTCTCCCCTGAAAATAAGTCATTAGCCTACTGGGACTGATTGGGTCAACAAAAAATACATAAAATAAAATGTTCTGATTGTGCTAGACTCTAGGTATTCAAAACAGTGTTTTATTTCACTAAAAGAGAAGAAAAAAGCATTTATTTCAACTTTGGATTGCGTATTTGTGCTGCACATAAAGACGCCTATCTACCTATAAATGTATTACTGCAATTCATGTAATTTTACTCTGTTTTGTTAGCAGAAGTTGTTTGCCTGTTATTTCAGCCTGGACTGGTGCCATAGTCTTATGGTTGATTTGCAGAAGTAGGGGTAATGTGCTTTACTGTAGGATCTGTGCTCTAAACAGCTTTCATAAGCAATTATTTCACTATTCCTGCATTCTTACCTCTTTACTGCTAATAGTAACTGTACTTGAACATTCTGCCTGGTCTGATGTCATAATCTTGTAGTTTCACTTGAAGTAGTAGAAGATTTACTATAGGATCTATCTCCATAAAGCCTTTATAAACATTTATTTCACATTCCCTGCTTTTTACCTCCTTCCAGCTAAAAGTACTAGCATAAATCTGCCTGGTCTGGTGCCATAGTCTTGTAAGTTTGATAAGCTGTAGTGGGAGTATTATGACTTGCTACAGGACTTGTGCTACATTACAGCCATTTTTCATTCACAGTGTACTTGGGGAGCATTATTTTCTGCTTACTAGTGCAGGCTGCACATTCTATTTAGAAACAATTGCTATAGCTCTTCTAGTATCTTTTATGTTTGTTACAATGTTTCGGCCTTTCCTGCTTTCTATTTGATACAGCTGCTACTGGTTTCCTTGCCTCAACATAAAGGGCTAGAGTTGCCTGAAATTCTAGCCCAGCCAGGACCATAGACTTGTTTTAATGGTTTCTATGCCTCTACAGAAATATCTAGAGTTGTTTAAAAATTTGGCAGAGCTAACAGAACAAAATTGTAGCTTAGACTCACAGTAGCTAGAGCACTATGAGTTTCTGCAAGACCTGTGCTATATGGTTGTATTGGCTCTAATTTCTGGCTTTTTAAATTACTTAACTCTCTGAGGTAATTTCCTACAATACCACCATCTTACGTTTTGCTTAACAATAGCTAGTATGCACAAATGATTTTCACTTAGGAAGCTTTGCTTGAATCAAATAAAATTCAATAATTTGAATCTGTGGCCTCATTCAATCATGCTAAGCACAGATAAGGCATTGCTGCAGCAGAAATTACAGTAATCTCCCACCTAGCACAGGATAACTAATCAACTTTTGAGCAGATAAAATAGTTATGCAGCTCTGCAGCAGCAACTATTGTAGTCCCCCCAACATGAGAAAATTAATCAGCTCTTTATAAGTAGCCACATCAGATGCCTATCTAGACTAGGCATCACCATCCCTCAGTCCCTCAGTCTCTGTGTCTAACTAAACTACTTTCCCACCTAAAACAAACACCCCAGTCCCCCCTCCCAATCTGGCAAATAGAAACCATGGAAAAGCACTCAGTTGCAATTTCTTTAGATAGCCTGATTGATGGGCATCTTAAAACAATGTTCAGATTATCTCTTGTTGTCTGGTGACAATCTGTTACGCAAACAGCACAACAGAGTGTATGGGAGATGCATTTATTTAATGTCACTGGAGTCTAAAGGCTCACAAACTATTGATGCAAGGAACATCGGTAGCTCGTCCCACTGCACACCTCTCCACAATTTACATAAAACATGTTGTCCATCATATGCTGAGGTTCTAAAGCTTAACCTGCATAAACGTCAAAGACTTCCAAAACATGACAAGAGCTTTAAGCACCATCTGGAGGATGCAAACCTACAACACAAGCAAAGCTTAACATCTCATAGTAATCAAAGTCACACTATCTCAGATGCTGTTTTCATAAGGCAAGCATCCACCCAACCTAATAGTCTAGTCATAGGTGACTCCATATTGACACTGTAGCAGTCCACAAAAATCACAAGAACTGATAGGCCAAAAAAGAGCCATAAAAACAACAAAGTGGTCTGTTGAAGATAAGAAAGAAATTATGTACTGTTACTATTATGCAAGAAGCCCAGATTTTCCAGACAAAAGATATATAAAATGATTAAAAGAGAAATTAGAGGAAAGAAAAATACTTCAATAAGAAAAACGGTCAGAAGTTTCAAATAAAAATTTGTCTTTGTTAATACAACAGATTTATAGACAAAGAAACCTTAAGCCGTTTGGGAAAAGGGGTTTATATTAGAAGCATGAAAATGCTTCTAAGCGCGACACATATTCATCTAATCACATTTAAGCGATTCGATGAATATGTCATAGGGCAAGGAGATGGTTGGCCAACTTCACGGAGTTGCCCTTTCCTCCCCTATAGTACAATCTCGGAGTTGATATATTTAGATAGGGGGTGGTGGGGGGTGAAGCCCCCCACCTATTTATGATTTTAAATATTTTTCTTTTACTGAACGGCCGTGTAAGTTTTTTCCCTAGGGAAAAATTTGCTTATGTGGCTATTCGCTGTTTTTCATTTTCATGCATTATGTGTCGACTTTTATGTAGTCGCACATATGCACTTTCATTCTTATAATATAGACCCTGGAAAAAGAAGTGACTGAGGAAGTGCAAAAATATAACAAACAAAATCTAGAGAGTTTTGAAAGGTATAAAAAGAAATATGGACACCGGACAGAAAGAGATTTGATATGGTACAATATTTATGCAAATGAGAAAGCCAAATTAATAAACACAAAAAGGTAGCCCCAAAGATATTTGAAGCGAAATACAGGCAAAGGCATCCAGATATGGAAAATTTCAAAATAAATGAAAATAAAATCACAAAAAGGGAATGTAGAGCAGAAGATTAGTAAAATAGAAGTTAAAAAATTGGGGATTAAGCTATGAAATACTTGCAAAGTTTTTTTTATTTTTTTTTTATTTTTATTTATTTAACATTTGTTGACCGGGAATGTCCGACTAGGTTCCACAGATCCTGTTTTCAGCGGAGGCCCGGGGAGAAATGCTCCAGAAGCAGTATTTAATGTAGAAAGTGTAACACAGGTTACATCACAGCATAATGGAACAACGAGTCTTTAAAGTAAGGAGAAACAGGAGGAACAAGAGATATCTGAAGAAAAAATATGGATACGGGAAAGAAAAAGAGAGCTCATACACTTCTGCATCCATCCTTCCTGTTCACAATTGACTTTCCATACACTTTGTATTTCTACTATCACGGTGATACACTCTTCTCCTATCACTCTCTTCCAGCTGATAACCTCCCACATTATTTCATCCTATGTATTAACCTTTTTCTCTCTAACAGACTAAGACATTTGTTTGTAATTAATGTATGATATCACTGTTATATTTGTATTTTTTTTACATTTCAACTTTGTATGATATCACTGTTATATTTGTGTTTTTTTACATTTCAGCTTTGTATTCAATTTTTCTGTGACTCTACTTTGTTTTTAATTGTTTTGTATGCAATATTGGGGAGCATTTCTCCTCAGGTCTCCACTGAAAATGGGCTTTTCCTAGGCTCAGTGGACTTTCCCAGTCAATAAATGCAATCAATCAATCAATAAATAAATACATAAATAAATAAATAAATATATATATATATATATATATATATATATATATATATATATATATATATATATGGATTCCTATTACAAGAGTGAAAGTTCACTACTTCGAACTTGTAATAGGAAGCCTCACTTCTGCAAAAGTTCACTTTAACGAAAGTGAACTTTTGCGTAAGTGCACTTCACCGAAAACACCGCAGCACAGTGGAGGACATAAAAAACAATCTATGTCCTCTACTATGGTGCGATAGTCATGGACCTTAGGGTTAGGGCACGGGTTAGGGTAAGGGGATAGTTAGTAAAGCTATCCCCTTACCCTAACCCATGCCCTAACCCTAAGGTTCGTGACTATCGCATCATAGCGGAGGACATTGCTATGTCCTTCACTGAGCTGCAGTCATCACAGGCCTTAGGGTTAGGGCACAGGTCATGGTAAGGGGATAGCCTGCTTACTATGACCCGTGCCCTAACCCTAAGGTTCATGAGTACTGCATGGAAGTTCAGTACAGCACCCGTTCATTGTACTGAACTTCGCGTAAGTGCACTTTCGATTAAGTGCACTTTCGCTGCAGTGGGCATTCCATGCACTATTTCGAATTAGTGAAAATTCGATCTAGTGCATGGAACCCATATATATATATATATATATATATATATATATATATATATATATATATGGGTTTACCTGACAACGCCGAAAGCTGACAACACCGATGATGAGAACACCGACACCAGAAGATCGAAAACTGAGATGACCGACGGATGAAAACCCTGATGCTGAGAACACCGACATGTGAAAAGGCTGTGTAAGTATGTGGTAGTGACGGACGTTAGGGTTAGGTTGCGAGTAAGGTAAGTGTGCGATATTGATGGACTCTAGGGATAGGGGTGGGTTAAGTGAGTTAGGGTTAGGGTGCGGGTTAGGTGAGTGTGCGATAGTGACAGTCTTTAGGGTTATCGGCGGGTTAAGTGAGTTAGGGTTAGGACGCGGGTTAGGTGAGTGTGCAATAGTGACAGTCTTTAGGGTTAGGGGCGGGCTAAGTGAGTTAGGGTTAGGACGCGGGTTAGGTGAGTGTGTGATAGTGACAGTCTTTAGGGTTAGGGGCGGGTTAAGTAAGTTAGGGTTAGGGCGCGGGTTAGGTGAGTGTGCGATAGTGACGGACCTTAGGGTTAGGGTTTGGGTTAAGGTTATAGATAGTTGTGTATGTAAGGTTTAGTGTGGGTTTGTAAGGATTTTGGTGTGCTTGTGTTGTGTGTGTGCTTTTTGGACAGGGGATTTGTTTTGTTTGTTGATTGTCGGGATTGCGGTGTGCCGGGCATGTGAGGTTTCGTGTTTGTGAACTTTCGGTTATGTGGTGTCGGTGATTTCGTTGTCAGTGTTGTAGTGCGTCGGTGTTGTCAGGTAGAGCCATATATATATATATATATATATATATATATACAAAAGAGAAAGCAAACATAATTAATACAAAAAGAGCAGCAACAAAGATATTTGAAGATAAATATAGGCAAAGACATCCTGACATGGAACATTTTACAATACAAAAAAATAAACGGGAGAATTAGAAAAGATGATTAGTAATGGAGACATTAAAGAAAGAGAAATTGAGGTTATGGCTTACCTGCGAAGTGAAGGATTTAGTATAGAAAAGCTAACTCAGATAACATTGTAGCAGGATAGAGCAGTGGATCCCCAAATTAAAGAGAAACCAGTGGAGCAGGAAACATCTGATCAGTTGCCATATGCAAATACTTTGGAGCCTTCCACAGGAAACTAGTATAAATGTTCAGGTGGAGTTGCACATCAAGGGAAGGAACAAGAAACTATGGTAACTCTGATGCAGTCAATGTTGTGGAGTGATAGGCAAGTGAGTTCCTATATGAAAGAGCAATGGATGACACAGGATGAAACTGAAGATAATGTGGCAGAGGAAGATGTTCTGGAACTTTCTATAGAATGACCACAGGAAACATAGAACAAAGAATCTGCTCTCAGTATAGAAAAAATGATCTAAGAGAAAAGTTTTTTGATGTAATAGAGATGGACAGACATTTAAGGATCAATGAAAGGAATAGAATACAGAAAGTCAATAAACCCCAAAAGTTAGAAGTTTGATAAAACAAATGAACACAGTAATTAGAACTGTCTATAGAGGTTAGTGAGATATAACAGAAGTAAATAGGATATATTACTATGCTGCTAAATTAATAACGGCTAAAGTCTTACCACAAAAACTCAGGGTCATAAGGGGAAGGAAGGGGGGAAACAAAATGCCATCATGGAAGTAACTAATAGAGAAAACTATAAAGCAATCAAGGCAAGACATGTCACTGTTAGAAGAGTATAGAAAGAGATCAGCAAAAATGCTCAGAAAGACGTGAAAAAGCAATGCGCAGTATCAGAACAGATTAGGATCTGTCATGCACTATCACAAATAATAAACACAAAATAGCACAGACAGAAAAACATAGAAGATATGCAGATAAATATAAAAGAAAAGTACAAAATGCGCAAGTTACGGATGACCCAGAAAAGTTTTATTATAGAGAATTGGGAAACAAGATAAAAGGAATTGAAACACCACCAAAAAAAGAAACAGGTTTTGGAGAAATATCTATAAAGATCCTGTGGAACATAACAAAGATGGTAAATGGACAGAAGTAAAAGAAAGAATAAGTAGTTCAAATGTATATGATATGAAATCAGATGAAGTAATGGCCAGAGAGATTGAAAGAAAGTTAAGAAAAGCTCCTAATTGGAAACCACAGGCCCAGATGCAGTACCTACCTTCTAGCTAAAAGTATTAACATCTTTACATGAAGAGTTAACTATGAATAAGAACTATTTATATGCATACCCTGAACAGACACCAGCCTGGTTAACAACAGGAAAAACAATACTCCTACTTTAGAGCGAACCTGTAAGGTATCCTAAAAACTATAGATCAATAACTTGTCTTACGACAATGTACATACTATACACTGGAATTGATACTGACAAGAGTTTATATTATTTAGAAGAAAACTCAATCATGGCAGTAGAACAAAAAAGTAATAAAAGAAAATCATATGGAACAAAGAATCATTTGTTGTTAAATAAAGTCATAATGGAGAAGTGTAAAAAGGGGATGAATCTAACTATGGCATGGACAGACTACAAAAAAGCATTTGACAGTATCCCACATTCATGGGTAAAAGAGTGCTGAAATGTATAAGATGCACCCTACTCTGATCGACTACATTACAGTGACCATGAAACAGTGGCAAATCACTTTGCAGTATGATAACAGACAAATTATTATTCCAGGGATAAAATTTCAAAGGGGGAATTCAAGGGTGACTCTCGGTCACTGCTGCTCTTTTATCTTGCCCTTAACCCACTAGGCTGTCTACCTAACAAATTAGGTCATGGCTACAATTTGGCTCCCAGAAAACAACAAAGTGTAAAGACTTATCTTTTTTTTGGAGATGATTTAAAACTGTATAGTTCATCAGATGAGGAACTGAAAGCACAACTGCAGGTGGTCAAAACTTATTCAGATGCTATAAGAATGCCATTTGGTCTTAATAAATGTGCAAAACCAACCTTTAAAGCAGGAAAACTGCAGCACCAAGAAATCATCAGTTTGGGACAGGAATGTGATATAAAAGAACTTGAGCAAGAAGGAGTATAGAAATATTTTGGAATTGATGAAGGATCAACAATAAAACATGAACAAATGCAAATAAAACTCAGTAAGGAATATTTTAGAAGACTAAAATTAGTACCAAAAACAGTGTTGACGTCTAGGAACAAAGTCCAAGCTATAAACCAATTTACTCTTCCTATCCTAACTTACAGTTTTGGAGTGATTAACTGGCTCCAAAAGGTGTTGTATATGTTGGACAGGAAAACAAGAATGCCTCATGCTTATCAAATGATTTATACAAATCAGTGCATACCAAGATTATATGTTCCCCATTCTGAAGGAGGTATGGGCCTCCTCGAACTATATTACATGTATAGATCTGCAATTGTGGGATTGCGTATATATATATATATATATATATATATATATATATATATATATATATATATATATATATATATCTGCTGATTTCACAAGACCCAAATGTGGTGAAAGTTTTGAAACATGAGGAGAATAAGTCTAAGATGACTTCCCATCAAGTGGGAATGGAAATCAAACCAGAAGAAGATAAAAATCAGGCAACTGAATGTGCCAAAAACAAAGGAAAGAATATGAGGTAAAGGATCAGATGAGAAGGCAAGAAATGTGGAAAATGCATAAATATAGTTGCAAATATAGAAAACGTTTGGAGCAACCTCATGTTGATCAGGATCAAATGCAGGAATGGTTAAGGAGAGGTAAATTTAATCCAAAAGATGAAAGGTTAATATTGGCTGCCCAAGATAGTGGACTATGTATATGTTGGTTTACAAGCCCCACTGAACATGTGGGAGAAACAGACAAATGTAGGTTTTGTAAAACAGAATTGGAAACAGTTAAACATCTTGTTGCTAGTTGTGACATACTAATGGCAGAAGGACTGTATACTGAAAGGCATAATAATATGACTAGACTGTTGCATTGGGGATTGTGCAAACATTATGGTATTGAAGTAGCTGAAAAACATTGGAAATATGAGCCACAAAGCATCATAGAAAATGATGAAATTCATATCTCATGGGATCACCCATTATCAACAGTTCAAAAAATAGATGCGAGAAAACCAGATATAGTAGTCCATGAAAAGAAGACAAAAGTAGCACTGATCACTGAAATTGCTACACTCAGTGACTACAGTGTGTTTTTACAGAGAGACACAAAGTCATAAAATATAAGGATTTTCAGGCAGAAACAAGGGCAATGTGGAAGAAGGATACCCAGACATCTCCAATAGTAGTAGGAGCAACAGGTCTTATAAAAAAAGAATGTACAATTGTAGTTAGATATGTTCCTAATACATGTAACTAATTACGAATTGCAGAAGGAGTCATTACTGGGCACATTGTAGGAGCTGCAAAGAGCACTTCTGGCTAACACCAGAGACTGAAGCAATGCTAATTTCATGAACTTTAATCATACTTTGACTTAGGAATGGGGTCCATTCCCATCATGTTATTAGAAACCCAAAAGACTTGGAGAAAATAAAAAATGTGTGAGAGACATATACTCACCAGGCTAAGGAAAAGTTGACAGTCAGTTGCTTGTATGCAGCCAGAATTTACCAGATCACAAAGACGCTCATGTACTAATGGCAAGTGCCATTATGACTCTGTCATAGTGCATGTGGGTGTTAACAACTTTGAGATGTGCCGCCCTGTACTATATGAAGAGAAACGTGATGGAACTCTCTGACTATGTGATCAAGACAAGTATGAGCACAGCACTGAGCAGCATTTTACCTTCTCCAAGGATTCTACATCAATATGAGTAAAAGATAATTGATTTCAATAATGGGCTTAACGTTTGGTGTCATTCAAGGGGACTATTATATCTGTCAGCCTGGAGGACATGGCCAAAAAACCACATTGCTTCATCGGGGATATTGTGCACCTGTCCCCTCTAGACTTTTATATATTGTCTTAAACATTCTCCATCCCCACTGTGCCTTTATTATGCAATGCCTACAGCATCAAACTACCTACATAGCAAAACAACCCAATGAAAACTTAAAGGTATTACTTATCAATGCTAGGAACCTAAACAAGAAACATGCTTCTGTAATATCTCCTCACTCTAGAGGGCATAGACATATGTGTAGTGACCGAGACATGGTTCAAATCAATGGATAGTAGTCTGGTGGTGCAGGGCTATCATGAGTGCCACACATTTAGATAAAACTACTATACAGGAAGGAAAGAAAGGTAGAGGTGTCTCAATCTTCATCCTTAAAAGTCTCACAGCAAGGCTGATAAAGCAGCATGATGCTCTTGAAATCCTTCATTTCCAACTTACCATCAAAGTCCCTTTTGCCATATCTTGGTGAGCTACAGAACACTGTCTATGACCCAGGAATGTCATAGTACCTACATGAACAAAGTGCACTCATTTAGCATTAATCAAAATAACTATCCAGCTATAGACTGGGGTACACATACTACAACTAGCATGCAAGTACAGAGATGCCAAGACTTTGCCAATGCAAATCCCTGGAACTCCACCAGGAGAAACAATATATTTGACCTTGTCCAAAAGAATCTATAATCATCAAATTAAACAAACAACATAGGAACAAAATGAAAACCACCAAGGCCACATTTAAGAAAAAAATAACCAAACAGGACAAGGGTATCTGCACAGCCTTCCTTAGCTATAACAGAATTGTCAAGAGCATTATACAACACTGTGCTCAGCTAATTGCAAATGGCACCACAATTGCTGTGCTGTGGATATAGCAAACCTACCAGCTGCCAAATTTAGCTCAAACTTCACTCTCAGTAATCTCACAAGAAATATCAGAAAATCATACATCCCACCTGTCACACAAGGCCAAGTCCTGGAGGCATTCTCAAAAGACAAAACTATGGCTTCTGTAGGTCCTGACAGTTGTTCTCACAACAACATTTAGAGCAAAGATTGAACAGTGAAGAATGTAAACATTAATCTGCTTGTAACACAACCACTCTCCACTAACGTACTTCATATCAACGATGAACAACAAAATAATGGACATCCTGAATAAACAATGGACAACTTCTCCAAAAGCAAAATCATCATCATATGTGACTTCAGGGAAAATCTCCTAACAATTAAGCCCAATATTTTGAATCTCTATCTGACTCCTAATGGTCTTTCATAACTAGTGACAGCTCCCACCAGACCAAATTCCTCCATCAGCAATGACACTGATATGCTAACAATGAGTATTCTGTATAAGGCTATTAATATCAAAACATTATCCAAAGTAAAAGGTTATTAATACCAAAACATTACCCAAAGTATAAGGTTATTAATACCAAAACATTACCCAAAGTATAAGGTTATTAATACCAAAACATTACCCAAAGTATAAGGTTATTAATACCAAAACATTACCCAAAGTATAAGGTTATTAATACCAAAACATTACTCAACTTAGTGATTATCTCCACATCTAAGCAGTAATTAGACATTTGTTCAAAACAATATCATCCAGATTACCATTATCACAATAAAAATAAAGCAACTAACCACTGAGTGAAATAACAGACATTATCCTGTGTTTGGGAAGAAACTTCCCCAACATTAGAGATTAACACCACTAAGAAATCTGTAATAAACATTATTTCAGTTAACCAAAACAAGAGTAAGAGACTGTCCCCCAGATTTACTATTCCATCGTGCAGGATTAGCTTAGTCCTGCATGCAGGCAGCCATTTAGGAGCAGGATGCATAGTAATGAGGTGCGCTGCCTGAGCTCCTAGGCTTACATTGAGCATGTAAGAGTGCAGGCGGCATGTCTGAGAGCAGAGCTCTCAGAATATACACACCCCCACAAGGAAGAACAACAGAAAGGGGTAA
Source organism: Protopterus annectens (assembly GCF_019279795.1). Lineage (NCBI taxonomy): Eukaryota > Metazoa > Chordata > Ceratodontiformes > Protopteridae > Protopterus > Protopterus annectens. The sequence continues at coordinate 1,041,265,733 of NC_056733.1, forward strand.
GAAATGAGTGAGACCGCTCATAGGTATCTGCATATCCCCACCAACAGTCCCCTTGTGTACAACAGCAACAACAGTATACATAAAGAAAATGAACAAACCATTTTATTTTTTTTTATAAATCCCATTAAAGCTAACCATAGGTGTGCGCATGTGCCCACTGCTTAGCTTCAGTTACTGCAGCTTAAATGGCTGAGGAAGATAACAAGGAAGATATATGCAAATGAAGCAGCATAGCAATAGTTTAGTGGGCAGAGCATTCACCCTACGAGCAGCCATTCCCAGTTCAAGTCCTACCACAGCACATTCCATTTGTTATGGCAAAGCACGTTATGAGTAATAATTATGTTGCATAACCCACTAAATAACATATTTTTATGAACTGGAATACTGCAGTAAATGCACGTGTGAAGTGTCACTGTCATAATGAATAAAGCACTAGTAAGCAGGTTTAATCACCAATAAGCAGTAGTAAGCATATTTAAGCATTGGTAAGTGAGTTTAAGCCCGTTTGCGTGGTGGTAAGCAATGCCTACACTGGTTAAGCAATTCTTAAGCTAACTCTCTGTAAGCAGATGTAACGGCAAGTTAGCAGTGTTTACCATCACACAAACCCACTTACAAATGCTAAAATGTGCCTTAATCATTCTGTATCCAATGGTCCTTGTTCTGCTCATCAACAAAACAAACAGCCATGCAGGTCTCAAACCCAAGACCCTATACACCATAGTCACAGTAGTTAACCACCAAGCGATCCAAGAAGTACAGAAGATTGAGGTATCAGCATACAAGTCTTTAACATAATAAAATCAAACTGAACCTGTGAAAGGAATCCATATACAGACATATATGCCTTAACCCACTACATAACATAAATATGTGAACTGGAGTACAGCAGTAAGGCCAGAAGTCAGGTGCAATTGTAACAGAGTGTTGAAGTCCCCAGTAAAATACAAAGACCCCATACAGTGTACGTACACATGAATCATGGATGCTGGGCATACATATAAGGTGTAATGAATAATAACTCAATGCCAAAACGGAATTATAATGCAAAGTGTAATGTAAGCAATGCTAACTACTGCACAGGCCAGCTTAGGAGATGTAAGCAATGTGTAAGCCAGCTAACTCAATGTGCCCAGTGTTATATCCCTTTAAATAATGCCAACTCTAGGTAAGCAGGTTTGCCCATAGCTTAGCCTTTTCAAAACCAGCCAATCATGGAAAAATGTGGGAAATCGGCCCTACTTAAACCCAAGAGGTAGGAATACCTCTCATAACTGGTTGTAGCTTCCCCTTGCAGGCACAATGGCAGTAAGGGGAGAAGGTGTGCACTTTTGGGTACAGCACTGGTGCATCCAGGAGTCCAAGGTCATGGTAGGACTCCTTGTCAAAGGCCATGATCAGAGACTGCTGCAGGGCCAGTACCAGGGCTCTCAATATAAGGCGGAGGCCTGAGACCATCTCGTCCATGAACTCACCAGTGCCACTGGCATACTCTGAACTGGTGAGCAGGTCAGTCACCACTATGCTGACCTAAAGCAGTGTAAGGGGGACCTCTTGGAGGAGTGGCTCCAAGAAGCTAGAGCAGCAGGGGATGTTCCAGTCATGTGTAAGTATCACCCCACTAAGTGTATAATAATTGCCAGCTCAGGTATATCATGGATAGGTATGGCTAAATATTGCTCTTATGTCCCCCACAGCTGCAATGGAGTGGGCCGCAAACCAGGAGACACACATCAGTCACCTGGTGAGGTTGCGACGTGAGGCAGGTCAGTAATACTCATGCATTTACACTCATAGGAAATAAAACTAAATGTAGTAGTAAATTAATTGCTTGTATAAAATCTGTATTGTCCAAGGCAAGTACTGCATACACTAGAGAATATGGAAGCAAGAGTCTCATATCGTTTGTATGTCAATAAAAGTATAATACCCTGAAAATACAGGTCTAACTGCTGGACTGCATGCGCATATTCTGGTATTATATGATAATGTAGATTTTCAGTCATGTAATAGTACTGTTGTATTAAGCACTGTTACCCACACCATGCACCATAAATTGAATGTGTCGGAATGCCTGTATATGACAGGTGTAATCCCCAGACACCATTTAGTACAACTGAGAGACACATTGACAGTAAACAGGGAAAATGCAGACAACAAAAGCCAAATAGCACATGCAACTGAGATGTTGCTTTTTAGCACACACAGCCATGGTTCGAATCCTGCCAGTGGTAGTAGTCTGCATACAGAATCATACCCCACAACTGTACAGATATGTCCAGAATGTCTATTAAAGTGGCCCATATCTGTTGCCTATCAACCTGCCCCCCCTGGGAAATCAGTGGGATGATCCCAAACGTATAGGCAGCAAACAGGAAATACAACTGATTGACACACATCTATGAGAACAAAGCTGGCACACTAGCAACTCCCCAATACCTTATGTGACTAAGAAGCCATGTATGTCTCATTTACACTCCAACTTGTCAAGCTGTGGTCAGAGTGTGTACAGAAACAGAGTGAGATGTATGTGCATAATAGTAATGTGGAATCTGGTACTGTGTGGAAACAATCAGGAAGTGCTAATAAACATTCCTCCCACAGGTCTGTCAGACACCAACACTGTGCCCAGAAATACAAGAATGATACCCAGTACTGGTACTGTTCACATTGGTATTGTATTTTATTGTGACTGATGCAGTTGCTCTGAATAATGAGGTATTGCACATGACTGTCACCCACACAGTCCTGCAACATATAATTGTCTAGGAAATCTGTATAAGAGTGTTGTAATACAAGGTCAAAATGCAAAAGCACAGGAGAATTATAAGACAGAAAGCAGATAGGAGATGTACAGCAATATCTATATAGCAGACACAACTGTGATGGACAGTTTTTAAGTTGTGGCAGACACGGCCATGGTCTGAATTATGGGAGTGGAATTAGGCTGCATACAGGATCATACCCCATAACTGTACAGATGAGGCCAGAATGTCCAATATATGGGCCCATATCTGCTGCCTGCCCCCCGTCCCCCTGGTAAGTCTGTGGAATGATCCCAGATGTTTAGCCAGCAAACAGGGAATGCAAGTGATTGTCAAACATCTATGAGAACACACCTGTCACTGCAGTAACCCCCGAAACTGTTAGGAGAGTAATATTTCAGGTATGTCCTATCTACACTCCCATGTTGTCACGCTGTGACCAGAGTGTGTACAGTAACAGAGTGAGATGTATGTGCATAATACTAATGTGTAATCTGGAACTTTGTGTGGCAACAGTCAGGTAGTGCTAACAAACATTGCTCCCACAGGTATGTCGGATACGAACACTGTGCTGAGAAATACAGATCATTATAACCTGTACCGGTACTGTTCACTCTGGTATTGTAGGAAATTGTGAGTGTTGCAGTATCTCTGAATAATAAAGTATCACTGGTCACTGTCACCCACACTGTGCTACATAATATAACCGTGTAGGAAAGCATGTATATATGTGTGTCAGGTCACTAAAGGTGGAAGATGACAATATTCTAGACATATCCCAGCACACCAGCATGTGGTTAACACATGGCCAGAATCTGTGCTGAAAGAGTTGGATAGCTATGTGCACAACATCAACCCGGAATCTGGAAGTATGTGTTGAAACATTTAATGTTAACAAACATTCCCTCACAGGTATACCAGGTAAGAGGTGTATACTGCAGGTAAACCCGGTTCATGTGTAATGATGATGATAGCCATATCACTGTCCAAACTAAGGCTATAGGGTAGTGTAGTAAGACTTGCAAGGTACAGATAACAGCACTGAGTAAGAAAATAATGTGGACTACAGGAATATACTAGTTGTCAATTGACATCCCCCCCCCCACCACCATATCTCCAACAATAATCAACATACCCACCCCAACCGGTATGTAATGACACCTATGTTCTGATTATGTCCATTTGTTTTATAAATATTTTAATGGTTCCCATGCATGTGCTATATTGAATTATTCCAACAATGGTGGCATGGTGCCATCAATGTACCTGCATGCTATTCTTATTACCACTATGGTCCCATATATGCATGTGTTCTGTTTGCTATGCAACAGTCCCGTATCTGGTGTCTGGGTTAATGGGAATATCTATGCATGCTGTTATACCTAACCCTGGAATGTCTTGACTATTACTTAATCACAAATGATGATGAAATCTAAACACTATAGCATGCTTGGGAAGGCCGGTCCCAGTGGACCCACCTGTCCCACCTCAGCTGTCTGTGGCACCGGGCACCAGCATGTCTGGGGCCCAACCCCAGACCTCCCTGTCCATTGGTCCTGCACCACCTTTGGGTGAAACCACCTCAGGGGATGTGGCTCGCCACTCCGGGAGTGGGCGCGGACAGGCACCTATCACCCATCTCCAGGTTGAGGTCATGGTGCGTAGAGAGATCAACCAACAGTTTGGTGATCTTCTATGCCAGCTCGAGGGCCGCATATCTCAATTAGAGAGACAGCCTGGCTGTGCGACTCAGCCCCCAGCACAGCCACCTTCGGGGCTGTGAAGGTAGAGTGGTGACTACCCATGGGTGGGGACCTCAGTCCCACTATTTCCACTAGGGGGCTTGAGGGCTTCTGATTTCCCAACATCCCTCCCCATCAAGATGTTTACCCCCCACATGTGTAATATGCCACCCCTGTATGCATCTTGTTTGTCTTGTCTGTTAACCTACCCAACCTACCTCCCCATATATACCTACTACCCCTCCTCAACATCCCACTCCCACCTGAAAAAAAAAAGAGCAATCTGTTTCCACAAAAGAATCTTGCCCCATACATAGCAGTCAATTTTGCACACGTGTCCATTGGACACATGTAATCCGGTCTAATTGGCATCACAGCTTATTATTGTTGTCCTCATCCCCTCGGAGGGGTTTGAGTGCCCACATCTACCTCCAAATTCAGTGTATATGCACAGCTGTTGATGTAGAAGAAACGGGCAGCTGTGGACCTTCCCTACACCCTTCCTTCACATTCCTGGCTATTTTCCCTACTGTCTTTCCCTCTTTGTGCCCCCTTTTTCATCACTTTCCTATCAACCCCTTTTTCTTTTCTTTTAAAGAAATTAGTGTGGGGGTAAGTGGGAGTAAGCACTTTTAAGCAGCAGTAAGTGGGTTTAAGCCTGTTTGTGTGGAGGTAAGCAATGCTGACACAGGTTAAGCAATTCAGAAGATAACTGAGTATAAGGAACTGTAACCGGAAGTTAACAGTGCTAACCTCCGTGCAAACCCACGCAAACTTGCTTACAACTGCTCAAAAGTGCCTTAGTCACTCGGTATCCAACAGACCTTGTTCTGCCCAGCAACAAAATAAACAGCATCTGCAAGGCTCAAACAGAGGAGCCTGCACACTATAGTCAAAGTGATTTACCACTAAGGCATGTCAGATATACATAACCCTGATGTATTCACAAACATATCATCCAGCCCAGTCATTCAACAGTACAGAGAATGTATTCCAACATGTAGATGTATGTGTGTGTGTAACTATATTAATATCTAAACAGATACAACATATATATATATATATATATATATATATATATATATATATATATATAAATAAATAAAAAAATATATATATATATATATATATTTTATATATATATATATATATATATATATATATATATATATATATATATATATATATATATATATATATATATATATATATATATATATATATATGAACATATATACATACAAATGCCTACATTTACAGATATATATATATATATATGTCTACATTTATATGTATAAATATATATCAGCAGGTTATATATATGTCAGCAGATATATGTATATATATATATATATATATATATATATATATATATATCGACTGCTTAAACTAGTAGAATGGTGTTCCGTCCACACCATAAACCAAAACAAAAACAGAGGTAAAAGAATGCCAACCTCCGCTCTCACCAGAACACTTCCACTATCCAATATCACAGCCTCCGTCCTTGGATAAAGTAATTGAACTCACCACGATTGGTAAAAAATGGCAAACTACATTTATTAAAACAAATGAGTTAAGCGCTTTCACTCACTCAAGCGTGAGCTTCATCAGAACATTTTGCCAACCGATATAAATGATTTAAATAGTATCTTTGGCGCCAAATCCATTTAAAGTGGAAGAGTGCTTAATAATACTCATAATATTCAAAATTCATTAAATAACTAAAAAATACACATATACATTCATAAACATTATCTACCGATTGATCTGCTTCCATCTACATAAACAAATAAATATACACATAACCCCTTAGTGCAAGACATGTGGACCAATCCTGACAATGTGGATGTTAACAGCCATATAGATGGGTATAACACGTAACTACTGGTATACATGTGCCCCCATAGGTTATGCATTCACACATCCCTGTCTATCCTGCTACATAATAACCGCTGGTAAGGATGTGCCATGGCCACATACCACCCACTAGATATTGAATTACATCTGTACAGCATCCCACTGCTCTGTCTGACATACATGACTGTTAGTGGTGGCCTGGCAGCAGTACACCTGGCAAGTAACTGGACATTACATCTCACTGGGTAAGTACACTGAGCTGCTAGGCATGTAACAAAGCACTGTGCTGGCTTCAGGCAGACTGGGTCAACACTGGCCTACATTTCCTATGGGGGAATGCACATGTACCTGCATATATAGCAGGCTCTACAGGCATGCCACAGCACAGAGTAACATACACCTGTGTGAAAGTGCATCACCACAACCAATGTGAACACAGCCACAGCTACATTTGGCATGCTAGCGTATTATTACAATATATGGACTATCTGTTCAACACCAACCTCATATGTGCCACCCACACACTAACCCTGCATATACTGGGCCGCTACACAGTGTAGTCTGCTGCCTGTCTGTGGTATGGGACAAGTGCGTGTATGGCCCTACAAACATGTAAGTCGATAGGGTAACATACATTGGATCAGCATGTAACATTAGATAGAACAGGATCAAGAACAATGACATCTACCACAGTCTGTACACAGGCCAAGGTACATTTTAGCAATACACACACTGACGACGATCACCATAAGTACACAGACCTCAGTACTGTACACACGACCACAGAATGTCCAGGCTATGTCATCAAATATAACCCTTACTATACATCACATGTGTAGCAGTCTGATATCTCACTGGCTTGTTATCAGATATGATGTCACTAAATATGATGTACGGTACATATTCACCCATTACTTCTTGACATATGTACAAAGGTTGACAGGGTTGTGGCTGGAGGCACATACACAGGGCCAATATTGACATGTTGCTATGATAACATCATACATTTACTGTTGTAACAGAAGGCAATATTGGATAAGTTATTCTTAGAACTGGATAGGTTGGAACTAAATGTTGTATTGATATATTTGATGCCTCAAATATATTTGAACATCCTATAACAAAGGAAAAATATGAATTCAAATGTTCTTCTAATTGTAACACTTGTCAAATAGTCTACCTTGCGACTTGTATTAAATGTAAAAGTTTCTATATAGGTAAGACTATTAGAAAGTTAAAAGAGCGTATAATAGAACACAAATCTGAAATTAGAAGGGAGATTATGACAAATGCATTAAGTAAACATATTAAGGAAAATGAAGGTCATGCGTTTAAGTTTAGAGTGATTTGTGAGGTTAACCTTGGTTTGAGAGGGGGTGATATTAATAATGCATTAGAAATTAAAGAACTTGAATGGATTATTAGATTAGATGCAGAACAAAAACCTGGATTGAATGTAGCAACTAGTCTGAAACCAGTTCTTATTAAAAGACAAAGAGAAAATATTTAGATCTTATTGCATTTTATACTAATACACCAATAGTTTTCACTGAGGGTCCTTTATGTTTCTTACATTTTTTGCATTCTCTGTGGTTTTATTATGATATATGTTTTATTTGTTACTCTCTATACCTATTATACAAGTTATATGAGATATTTTATATGCTATATATATGCATGTGTGTGGGTGTATATATGTTTATATATAAAAATTTATTTTATAATATATTTTTATATTTTTTTATATATTTATAGAATGTTTAGGTATACATAGGAAATTCTGGAACTTGTACACTACTATTTAATATATTTTAAAAATCTAATTGTTTGAAGAATTTGTTAGGCTGGCTGAATCATGTGATGTAATTATGTTCCTATTTAAGTGCTTTTTAGATTCATTCAATTTTATGTAGGTTGGAACTAAAACCATACATCAGTATGCATATGTTGAAAATAGATCTATTACCACCTATAACATGATGTTTTATAACAATATAATAACAGCTATGAATGAAAAATTGTGCTGTGATGTCATTTATATAGACTTAACTTCAACATTTGACAGGGTCATACTCAAAACACTGATCAATAAATTAATACAACTATGATGTACTCTTGAGAAGATGGATAGCTGCATGGCTTACAAATATGACATGGCAAGTATCATACAGCAACTGGACAGGTGAAATCCTTGGTTACAGTCAGGGTGTTCCACAGGGATCTGTCCTAGGCCCTTATTTATTTAGAATGTATCTTTCAGACCTAACTTTTTCATCTGAGGTGTTCTACAGTCTATACACAGACAACCTGAAATTGGGTAAACTGATTACAAGTGTTTCAGATAAGACATATCTGCAAAATACCTTGATTAATTGACCATTTGGGCACAGGATAATAATATGCTGATAAATACATCAAAAACTAAGCATATGAGATTTGGGAGTCATAAACTGAAAGGTGAAAATTTAATACAGCACACAGTGATTGAAACTGTAGATTCATGTAAGGACCTGGGTATATGGGTAGAGTCAGCTATGAGTTTTTCTAATCGTATCAACCAATTGGTTAATGATAGTTATAGAACTATAGTTTGTATAAAAATATTTATTAATTCTAGGAAATTAAAAATAATGACGTCATTGTGTGTTAGTTACATTAGACCCAAACTTGAGTATGGAACAGCAATACGGAAACCCTATAAGAAGACAAGCATGAGTAAACTGGGAAGAGTGCAGCGGAAATATACCAAGGGCATCCATGGATGTGAAAATCCAAGTTATTATGAAAGACTAAAATAGCTGAACCTTTACAATGTCTGTTACAGATATCTAAGAGGAGATCTTATTCAGGTATATAGGGCAGTTAGGGACAATTACCTCTGGGAATGTTTGAGATTATCAAAAAGTACTAGAGAATAATCAGACAACCGATGTAGAATATTCTATAGGAATGAGAAGTGTACTAATTGGTTCTCTGACAGAGTAGCTGATGCATGGAACAGACTACCAAATTACATTAAAGCAAGCACTAGTTTAGATATTTTTAAGAACAGCCTGGACACTTATTGTGGGAGCAAGTGTTTTGGTATATTGGCAAGAGCAAAGGGGCATTTATGCCCGTGCTTGAAATATTTGTACGTATGCATGTATGTACTTTCATTCACTGAAAACTCATTTCACTGAATTTCAAACCACTCACACCAAATTGCTGAAAGCTCAAATCACTGAAAACTCATTTCACTGAATGTAAGTACTGTAGGGCAAATAAAACATATATGCCCTTTCCCCACTGTAGTGTGATCCTGGAGTTAGTATATATAGTTAGGGGGATTTGGGGGGCATAGCCCCCCATCTACTTGTGGTTTTATATTGTTAGCTTTTATATTTATGAATCTCATGTCACTGAAAGCTAAGTAGGTGGGGAGCTATGCCCCATATACACCCCCTAACTATATATATATATATATCTATCTATATATATATATATATATATATATATATATATATATATATATATATATATCTATATATATATATATATATACTAACTCCAGGATTGTATTACAGTGGGGAAAATGACATATACTTTTTATTTGCCCAACAGTACTTACTTTCAGTGAAATGTGATTCAGTGAAATGAATGTTCAGTGATTTGAGCTTTCAGCGATTTTTTTGAGAGTGAATTGAAATTCAGTGAAATGAGTTTTCAGTGAATCAAAGTAGACCCATATATATATATATATATATATATATATATATATATATATATTTATATCTATAGGGTCTACTTCATTTGATAGAAAGCACATCTCACTGAAACTCACTTCACTGAAAACTCATTTGACTGAAACTCATTTCGTCTAAACAGGTAAATGCCCTCTTCCTCACTGTAGTGCAACCCTGGAGTTAGTATATATAGTAAGAGGGAGGTTTGGAGATCACAACCCCCCACATTGGAGGGTGCGGGGGCATAGCCCCTCCTCCTATTTGAAACGTTGTAAATCATCAAAATGCATACTTACAAATCGAATGAATAACTCTTTCCAGACGATATTATATATCCAAACTATGTGGGGGGTGACCACCCATTGTGGGGGACTGTGCCCCCCAAAGACCCCTACTATATATAGTAGCTCCAGGGTTGTACTACTGTGGGGAACAGGGCATATACCTTTCAACTAAATGAGTTTCAGTCAAATGAGTTTTCAATGAAGTGAGCTTTCAGTGAATTGTGCTCAGGGAATTGAATTTCAGTGAAATGAGACTTCTATCAAATGAGTTTCAGTGAAATGCGCTTTCTGTAAATTAAGTAGACCCATATATATATATATATATATATATATATATATAAATATATACACATACACACACACACACACACATATATACATGCGAGTGCACATACACACACACACACACACACACACACACACACACACACACACACACACACACACACACACACACACACACACACACACACACACACACTCACGCATGCGTATATATATATATATATATATATATATATATATATATATATATAGATATATATATTTATATATATAAAGCACAAACCCACACCCAGTGGTGCACAGTTATGCAACCAGCTTATTGTATGTTTTTTTTTTTATTTTTTATAGTTTTTACCCTAACAGATTTGTTTGTTTTTTTAATTGAACTGTGCAGGTTATAGCTCACATTAAAGTTGGGAAAAGGTTTGAAATGATTATTGAGGTTTCATTTTTTTATATCAGAAAAACCTACCAATTTAACAGGGGTGTGTGCACATTTTATATCCAAGGTATATGTGCCTACTTTTACTTACCGAATTTATACTTCTGCGAATTGTAGTGAACCGACTCCACTTCAGCAAAACTGCATTTCAGCAAAAGCACAGACTAACCCA